>NC_084600.1:5147500-5322500 GCF_033807715.1 Cololabis saira | reverse complement strand
TGCTGTGTATTGTAACTTGGCGCAAATTGTAGTTCTGTAACCTCTTCCGGTTTAGGGTTAAGATGTTGACATTAGGGTTCCGAAATAATATATCCGCTCATTTTTCAACAGACAAAGTGTGACCATAAAATGTATATTTATATCGTGAGTAGATGTATGTGATGGAAAAGATCAATATATGCATTTATTAGTGCTATTTTAACGTTTTGTCCTGCTGCCTATCTCGGCGACAGGAAGGGTTGCGTTCAGTGGCGTAACGTATTAAACAACGTTTCAAGACCTCATCCCTCGATCTTTGTTTCTATGAAGTGTTAATGTGGTTTATAATTTGTTTTAATATGGCGTTGTAAGAGCACAAGCTGTTAAAAATAAGGGCAGTAGAATACAGCAGGTAAGTATTTAATTTAGGAGTGTCATCAAACCACACTTTTAAATTGAAGTACTGCTCTGATCGTCACATATAGACGGGATTAATTCAATTCAATTCAATTCAATTTTATTTATATAGCGTCTAATACAACAGATGTTGTCTCTAGACGCTTTCCAGAGATCCAGAACATGAACATAAACATAAACATAAACATAAACATAAACATAAACCCCCGAGCAATTATTATATAAACAATGGCAGGTAAAAACTCCCTTAGTGGGAGAAAAGCCTTAAGCCAAACAGTGGCAAGGAAAAACTCCCCTTTAGGAGGGAAGAAACCTTGAGCAGGACCAGGCTCATAAGGGGGGACCCTCCTGCCGAAGGCCAGACTGGGGGAGTCAGGGACGTCGACAGCACACAGCAGGCAGGTGGAAGCAGCAGCGGGATGACCAGAGGTGGGGGGGGGGGGGGGGCGTCAGCAGCACACAACAGTCATGTGGAAGCAGCAGCGGGATGACCAGAGGGGGGGGGGGCATCAGCAGCACACAACAGTCATGTGGAAGCAGCAGCGGGATGACCAGAGGGGGGGGGGGTGCAGGCAGGCGGAAGCAGAAGCAGATTACATTGGAAGTGTCATACAATTTGGTGTATTCTATTTGTGTCTGAAAATTTCTCGCTAGAAATGTCATCAAACCATCTTTTAAATTGAAGTATATGCATTTTAAAAAAAAAAGAGGAATGGGGAAGCCGCTCGCGGTGATCACCTGCTCCGAGCGTCAAATCTAGCCGCAGACGGGATTACATTGCAGCCAATAGGAGCCTATTTGCGCCTCCGGAGTGAGACTGTGTTGCGTCATTAATCATTGTCTGATAATGTCTCTGAATGTTTGCTATAAACACTGGTTTGTGCTACAGGTGTATTTATTATTATACTAAATATTAATATTATGATTAATATAAATAATTAATTAATTTCTGCATTATTATTATTATTATTATTATTATTATTATTATTATTATTATTATTATTATTATTATTATTATTATTATTATTATTATTATTATCATCATTGTTATTATTATTATTAGTATCATTATCATTATTATTATCATCATTCTTATTATTATTATCATTCTTCTTCTTCTTCTTCTTCTTCTTCTTCTTCTTCTTCTTCTTCTTCTTCTTCTTCTTCTTCTTCTTCTTCTTCTTATTATTATTATTATTATTAATATTACTATTATCATTAGCATTATCATTATTATTCGGGGGGATCCGTCACGTGATCAGGATCCCCCCTCGTCACTCTATGACGTAGAGGGGACGCCCAGGGAATCCCCTGTGGTTGACGAAATGGGAGAAACTTTAAATATCGCCTGTCTCTTCTTAAAACAGCGTTAAAAACATGTTTTTACAAACTGGCAGTAAAAACGTACCTTGCGCGCCAAAAACGCATAATTTAGCCACTATAACAAAGAATAATATATAAATAATAATAATGTCATAAAACGTGTATATATCACGACCACGCCTCCCATTGACTTTGCATAGTACTATATCCGTGGTGGTCAGATTAAAACCTCATTAAAACACTGCTAAAACAGCGTTAAAAACATGTTTTTACAAACTGACAGTAAAAAACCGTACCTTGCGCAACAAAAACGCATAATTTAGCCACTTTAACAAAGAATAATATATAAATAATAATAATGTCAAAAAACGTGTATATATCACGACCACGGATCCCATTGACTTTGCACAGTACTATATCCGTGTTGGTCACACGGAATTATAGCACTTTCCGTGTTGGTACCACGGAAAATAGGTCGTGGGCATTATCCGTGTGTATATCACGACCATGGATCCCATTGACTTTGCATAGTACTATATCGTGGTGGTCACACGGAATTATACCACTTTCCGTGTTGGTACCACGGAAATAGGTCGTGGGCATTTCCCAGACTTTTGTGAGATCAGGTTGCTTTGCATAGTAGGCTACTATATCCGTGCTGGTCAGATTAAAACCTCATAAAAACACTGCTAAAACAGCGTTAAAAACGGGCTTTTACAAACTGACATTAAAAAACAGTACGTTGCGCGACAAAAACGCATAATTTAGCCACTATAACAAAGAATAATATATAAATAATAATAATGTCATAATTCGTGTATATATCACGACCACGCCCCCATTGACTTTGCATAGTACTATATCCATGGTGGTCAGATTAAAACCTCATAAAAACACTGCTAAAACAGCGTTAAAAACGGGCTTTTACAAACTGACATTAAAAACAGTACGTTGCGCGACAAAAACGCATAATTTAGCCACTATAACAAAGAATAATATATAAATAATAATAATGTCATAATTCGTGTATATATCACGACCACGCCCCCATTGACTTTGCATAGTACTATATCCATGGTGGTCAGATTAAAACCTCATAAAAACACTGCTAAAACAGCGTTAAAAACGGGCTTTTACAAACTGACATTAAAAAACAGTACGTTGCGCGACAAAAACGCATAATTTAGCCACTATAACAAAGAATAATATATAAATAATAATAATGTCATAATTCGTGTATATATCACGACCACGCCCCCATTGACTTTGCATAGTACTATATCCGTGGTGCTCAGATTAAAACCTCATTAAAACACTGCTAAAACAGCGTTAAAAACGGGCTTTTACAAACTGACATTAAAAAACAGTACGTTGCGCGACAAAAACGCATAATTTAGCCACTATAACAAAGAATAATATATAAATAATAATAATGTCATAATTCGTGTATATATCACGACCACGCCCCCATTGACTTTGCATAGTACTATATCCGTGGTGCTCAGATTAAAACCTCATTAAAACACTGCTAAAACAGCGTTAAAAACGGGCTTTTACAAACTGACATTAAAAAACAGTACGTTGCGCGACAAAAACGCATAATTTAGCCACTATAACAAAGAATAATATATAAATAATAATAATGTCATAATTCGTGTATATATCACGACCACGCCCCCATTGACTTTGCATAGTACTATATCCGTGGTGCTCAGAATAAAACCTCATTAAAACACTGCTAAAACAGCGTTAAAAACGGGCTTTTACAAACTGACATTAAAAAACAGTACGTTGCGCGACAAAAACGCATAATTTAGCCACTATAACAAAGAATAATATATAAATAATAATAATGTCATAATTCGTGTATATATCACGACCACGCCCCCATTGACTTTGCATAGTACTATATCCGTGGTGCTCAGATTAAAACCTCATTAAAACACTGCTAAAACAGCGTTAAAAACGGGCTTTTACAAACTGACATTAAAAAACAGTACGTTGCGCGCCAAAAACGCATAATTTAGCCACTATAACAAAGAATAATATATAAATAATAATAATGTCATAATTCGTGTATATATCACGACCACGCCCCCATTGACTTTGCATAGTACTATATCCGTGGTGCTCAGATTAAAACTTCATTAAAACACTGCTAAAACAGCGTTAAAAACATGTTTTTACAAACTGACAGTAAAAAACCGTACCTTGCGCGACAAAAACGCATAATTTAGCCACTATAACAAAGAATAATATATAAATAATAATAATGTCATAATCCGTGTATATATCACGACCACGGATCCCATTGACTTTGCATGGTACAATATCCGTGGTGCCCACACGTAATTTTACCAGTTTCCGTGTTGGTATCACGGAAAATAGTGGTGAGAGGTCGTGGGCATTTCACGGATTTTTGTGAGATCAGGTTGGTTTTTAGCTTTACTGCTTGATGCTGAGTGCTGAATTTTAATCTTTTTCTGTTTTGTCTTCATCTGCAGGGGGGCACTGACATGATCCGCTGGGCGGTGCCTCTCACCCTTCTTCTCCTCTCCTCTTCCCTTCCTCTCTTCTCCATTTCCATTTTTATTTATTATAAGTATCTCATAGCTATCATTTTTGTCCATCGTTCCTGTAGTTTCTTGTGCTGGCCCCCCTTTTTTCTCTTTTGTGCATGTTTGCAGGCCGGAGCTTCGGGAGCTGCGTGCTGGCCTGCGGCCCCCCCCCCCCCCCCTCTGGTCATCCCGCTGCTGCTTCCACCTGCCTGCTGTGCTGCTGACGTCCCCGAACCCCAGTCTGGCCTTCGGCAGGAGGGTCCCCCCTTATGATCCAGGTCCTGGTCCAGGTTTCTTCCTCCTAAAGGGGAGTTTTCCTTGCCTCTGTTTGGATTAAGGCTTTTCTCCCACTAGGGGAGTTTTTACCTGCCATTGTTTATGTAATAACTGCTCGGGGGTTCATGTTCTGGGTCTCTGGAAAGCGTCTAGAGACAACTTTTGTTGTATTAGACGCTATATAAATAAAATTGAATTGAAGAAAATTCTGGTACATCTCCTTTTTTTTAACATATTTGTTTGGGCTCTAGTGCCTCTTCATTTCAAGTTGCAGACAGGAAAGGGGTAGAGAGAGAATGGGGATGACATGCAGCAACGGTGCACAGGCCAGGATTTGAACTCACGACCGCTGCAGGAGGACTGTAGCCTCAGTATATGAGCCGCTTGCTTAACCCACTGTGCCACCGAGCAGCCTACACATCAACTTTCTAATTTGATCAATGCATTTGATCAATGTTTGAATTGGATTATAGTCTCCTGGCGAGATGGTTATATAGATTTGTGTTTCATCTGCATAGTTATGGTAACACATTTTGTTCTTTTTCATAAATTGAACAAGTGGGAGCATATAAATGTGAAACAACAGAGGCCACCATGGGGAATGCTACATGTTATTTTTGTCAGCTCTGATTTGTAGTTACGTAAAGACACAAAATAGTCCCTGTCTTTTAGATAGGACTCAAACCAAGTAAGTGCTGTGCCAGAAAGTCCCACCCAATATTTAAACCAGTTTATCAAGATGTTCTGGTCAACCGTGTCGAATGCAGCACTGAGATCCAGTAAGACCAAGACTGAAATGCTGTCCCTATCCGTATTGGAGTGGATGTCATCAAGGACCTTTGCTAGAGCTGTCTCAGTGCTGGGATGTGGCCGTAAAACCTGACTGGAGACATCAAAACCATCATTTAATGTCAGGAGGTTATACAGCTGTTGAAAAACAGCTTTTTCTATGATTTTACTAAGAAAGGGGAGGTTTGATACGGGCCTATAGCTGTGACCTGTCTAGACTGTTCTTTTTTAAAAGTGGCTTAATGATGGCTGTTTTTAGGCACAGAGGAAAGATACCTGTAAGAGTTTACATGTATTTACAATGTGTAGCAGATCTGAGGACATACAATGTGTGACACTTTTAAAAAGCCCTGTCTGCAGAGTATCAAGGCAGCAAGTAGTGGAGATCAGGTGATGTATGATCATCCTGGGACCAGATTCACCAATATGTTCTTAAGAACGATCTTAAGACATGTCTTAAGATCTAAAATTAAGAAGTTCATAAGAAAGTTCTTAAGTGCAATTCCTCAATATTTTCTTAAGAACCGTCTTAAGAACTGTCATTTCTTACGAATTTCTTATATTTCCTACTTAAGAACTTCTTAAAATATGGCTGTATCCGAAATGGCATACTAGGTACTACATGCTAGATACTGCATCAGTATGTACTGTATACTGCATACTACATGAAGGATTCAGTACGCCTGTACATCAGAGCCGTCACAATTTTAATAAATGTATTAAAATGAACATATCAGTCTATTGAATTTCACTTTATTTTATTAAGCTACATATGTTTGGCTTTTTATTTAGTGCGCCTCTACGTACTTGGTATACAAAGTTATATATATTATTCATTTCATTCAGGCTTACCTTTTCACAGAAGAAATTTTAAGACAGGTCAAGGTTGTCTTAAAGTTAAGAAAAAAGTGTTTTCTTAAGAAGAAACTTAAGAAGAAAGTTGAGAAAATACTTTTTTGGAGAATACAGTATGACTTCTTCTCTTTTTTCTTCTTAAGACTGAACTTAAGAAAGAAAATTACACTTAAGAAGATTTCTTAAGTGTTCTTAAGAATGTTTTGTGAATCCGGCCCCAGGTTCTCATGAGTAACTGGACAAAACTGTGTCGTGGTTTCTCCCAGTGGAGATGGAGGCGGCACATATATCACAAATATTGCATCTAGCAGGAGCACTGACTGTCAAAGAAAAACTCATTGCAGGCACAGTTGGATAGAAGTTCAGGGTCCACTGACACAGTGCGTGCATTATTGTTGATTTTGGCAGATATCAGAAAAATATGATTGCCTTGCATTCCTGAGCTCTGTATTATATATGCTCGGTTTCTCTTTATAGATGTCATAATGAATCTGTAATTTATTTTTCCGCCACCTGCGTTCAGCTTTTCCGCATGGAGGTTTCTTTTTAACAATGATAACCTTCAGCTTGATGGGAGCAATAGTATCAATAACCCTGATCATTTAACCACTGAATTTATCCATACGCTCATTAACTAAAGGTGAGTGGAGGAGGAGAGAGGAGGAGTATCGGAATAAACATTTCACGGGTATTTTCACCTACAGTTTCCACATGATCTCTGCCTGGAAGCTTCTGTTGACATTAATAAAACTCTCAAATAAAACTCAAGAACCGTCATACAGAGCAACATCTGTCACCATAACCATACAAATATTCAGAACTTTGGACATTATTAGGTCACGACAACGTCCTTTGTTTTGCATTTTTTCCATCAAGGCAGCATTGTTTTTGAAAATGTCTAACTTAATTCAACTGATGTGTTCAGGAACCATGGGGATCCAGCCAGTTGAAGACTGAACACCCCTCACTAACCTATTTTAATTCTGCTTCACAATGCAGCCCTCTCTGCTTCCTGGTTGGCGTACGTGTCATGCAATTTCATTTAAGATATTGATTCATGCCAGACATGTCAAAATAACTGTATAACAAGGTTAACTAACTGGTAATAATCTATGTATCTATATACAAATAAATATACATATACATGTACACACATGCATACACACACAATTTGAACATATACAATCCCTTGTAAATAAATGTATATAAATAAATTAATCTATTCTAACTGAATGTACACAAAATAAATAAATCTATAAAGTAAATCTATAGCAATGTGCACACACCTACCTACATATACATACGTGCACACGCCTAACAATACACATAACATACAAATCCTGTTTAACATTTCTGGAAAGGGGTTGGAAGAAGTACAATTTATGTAATCCTACCCCTTCTCCAATAATCCATAATTACACTTTATATCCATCCGATTTTCTGAGTCTTTATTTATGAAACTTATGAGAAAAAAAACAATTAAACATATACACATTACACAGTAATGCAGAAAGTAATCTAATATTATTTTAAATGAGTGCTTTATGTGCAGATGAAGAGTGAAATGTCATTAAAAACAGCCCCTTTTGATGCTTGAATAAATAAATAGATAAATGAATAAATAAATAAAAAGCTTGCAAAGAGATTTGGGGTTAAGGAAGCCTACATTCCTCATTATCTCTGCTTGGCATTGTAACTTTTGTTTTAACTCTTTCTTTCAACCACAGTATTTTCATCTCACTCTCAGTTTATTTCCAGTTCTCTCAGATGGAAAAGCACGCTCAAACTCAATCAACTGCATCCCGCTATTGTGCATTGTATCAGCGCAAACTCTTAGTTGCTATTGTGCTTTTCACCACAATAGTGCATTTCCTGGTCACTCGTTAGAATCCCGGCTGCGGACTTGCTGTATGGCCCCCATGATTGTAGGGGTTTTCACCCCATTATTGTAGGGGTTTACACCCCATGATTGTAGGGGTTTTCACCCCATTATTGTAGGGGTTTACACCCCATGATTGTAGGGGTTTTCACCCCATTATTGTAGGGGTTTACACCCCATGATTGTAGGGGTTTACACCCCATGATTGTAGGGGTTTACACCCCATGCTTGTAGGGATTTACACCCCATGATTTTAGGAGATTTCACCCCATGATTGTAGGGGTTTTCACTCCATGATTGTAGGGGGTTTCACCCCATGATTCTAGAGGTTTTCACTCCATGCTTGTAGAGGTTTTCACTCCATGATTGTAGGGGTTTACACCCCATGATTGTAGGATTTTTCACTCCATGATTGTAGGGGTTTTCACCCTATGATTGTAGGAGTTTTCACGCCATGATTGTAGGGGTTTACACCCCATGATGGTAGGGATTTTCACCCCATGCTTGTAGGGGTTTACACCCCATGATTGTAGGGGTTTACACCCCATGATTGTAGGGGTTTACATCCCATGCTTGTAGGGGTTTACACCCCATGATTGTAGAGGTTTTCACTCCATGATTGTAGGGGTTTACACCCCATGATTGTAGGGGTTTACACCCCATGATTGTAGAGGTTTTCACTCCATGATTGTAGGGGTTTACACCCCATGATTGTAGGGGTTTACACCCCATGATTGTAGGGGTTTACATCCCATGATTGTAGGGGTTTACACCCCATGATTGTAGGGGTTTTCACTCCATGATTGTAGGGGTTTTCACCCCATGATTGTAGGGGTTTACACCCCATGATTGTAGGGGTTTTCACTCCATGATTGTAGGGGTTTTCACTCCATGATTGTAGGGGTTTACACCCCATGATTGTAGGGGTTTACACCCCATGCTTGTGGTTTTCTCCAGTTTCCTCCCACAGTCTAAACCAGTGAGTCTCTACTGACCAGGAGGTATTGGGAGTGATGGACAGGCGACCTGTTGTGCTTTTCATGTGAAACAGTCAGGATCAACTCCAGCAGACCCTGTGACCCTGAACATGAAGAAGCTGACATAGATAATGTTTGAATGTTCTTGAAAATAATTAAATTAAATAGAGAAAAGTGTTGCAATAAAATAAACAGAAATGGCCACACACCTATCATTAACCCATAGTTATATAAGTCTTATTTCCAGACTTACTTTCCATTAAAAATGTACATTTTATCTATTAATAATCAAATCTACACGGTATGCAGTACATTTTTCCTTATTGAAAGTAGGTGTGTTTTGATTTTTTTTTTTTTTTTTTTAACATGTGAGACCTCTAGAAGTATTTCTTAATTATTTACTTGTAGTTTGTTAGTTTCACATGCAAGGATGGCAGCAAAGAGAGCAAACCTCACTGACTATGTGGCTTTAGAGATTGCAGAAACTGCCCTCATGTGCAGACGAGACTATTGACACATCAAACATGCAAGTGGCTTTAGGTTATGTTGGCTGGTTGGCCTCTTTCTGTGCCAAGGAGTTAGTTTCATTTTCATGCTGTTGCAGTAACAGCGACACTGTAAAACATAGCTGGTATCAAAGGTTGACTTTGTTCAGACAAGAGTTGCACAACAGTACATTACGTGTGTAGGTGTAGCCAGCCAAAACGCATAATTTACTTCAGACAGATAATGCATAAATGTATCGTCTTTTTTTCTTTAGATGAATTATTTTTCATTGACGGCAGCACTGTTGTGCTTCACCGTGAAACCTCCATGAGAGCGCTTGCTGGGGTTGCTTTAAGATTTCAGAAAAAACTGCACAGTCTCTGTAAATTTCCATCTTCCCACATGACTCCAGGGATTTTGAGCAAACTAAATATGTACTAGCCGAAACATCAGCGAAATAAAATATAAATGCTGTACCGGGGAGGCAGTTTAAGCTTCAAATCTTCCACACATAATAGAATAGTTTTCTTTTTCTTTTTCTTTTTCTTAGAAAACCTTATCTAAGTAGTTTATTTGAATAAAAAACAACTCGGTATAAAGTTACAAAGGTTTTCAGGGAGCAAAACACGGCTTAGTGCTATCAGGTGTTATTGTTTCATTCACTGAAGATCATGTGGCTTTAACCTCCAACGGTTCAGAATTCGTTGCAGCTGAAGTTGGTTCCTGACTGGAGTATTTCCGACCTGGCTCGCCCACCGACTCCCGTAGGAGGGGGGACCGGCCTGTGTGGGTTTGATCCGTCCTGGGGCTCCGAGACTCCTCGGAGGAGATACGAGGGACTGCTCAGCAGATTTGAGGATATTTGGAGCAGTAAAGGCTCTTGGATTGTTAACCTGGCTCTGTGTTTTAAGGATGTTACGGTTCAGCTTGCTTGTTTGTGTTGGAGTACGTGCAGACCAGCCTTTTATTTGCTTTATTGAAAACAAAAGTCAACATTACATTGTTATTTACAACTCTCAGAGAGCACAGTTCAGTATTTACCCAATTCTCCTTTTTTTTTTTTGTTAACTTTCAAGACAATTTTTATGTAACGCACTCAGAAGGTTTTTTCATTTTCTTTTCTGTTTTCCTTCTTGGCAATTGTATACAGATAGAAAAATCAGACAACATGACCCAAAGGAACCCGAATGTTGCACTGAAAGCTGAGCCGCTCGGTCAGACTTTACTGCAACTTTTCCTTTGGGGGAAACTGTAGCAGCTTCAGACTAATGTCCCAACAGTGTTGAGGGAACAGCAGAAAGTGCAGTGGACTGCTGATTACCTGTAACGGTTCAGTGATCATGCAAGATTCATCTCTGTGTTTACGTCGTTACATATTTCCTTGTCACATCCTCACGTGGGTGTTTGTGAGTAAGCAATGTGCCATATCTGGATGCATGCATGTGTGTGTGTGTGTTTGAGAGTGTGTGTGTTTAGTGATGCAGGTGAGAGCGGAGCAAAGTGCAGGGCTAGACAGGATGTCTCCAGCTGACAGAATCTTCCGTATCAAACATAAACAATTCAAACATGAAGTGCCTACACTTGCACATACAATGTCTTTTCTGGCCTCAGATATCCAGGAATTTAGTTATTATTTTCAGAGGTGTCAAGTAACGAAGTACAAATACTTCGTTACCTTACTTAAGTAGAAATTTTGGTTATCTATATACTTCACTGGAGTAATTATTTTTCAGACGACTTTTTACTTTTACTCCTTACATTTTCACGCAATTATCTGTACTTTTTACTCCTTACATTTTAAAACCAGCCTCGTTACTCTATTTCATTTCGACCTTTAAAACAAAACTATCCAGTTAAATTGCTCCATCCGGATAGAGTGAATTTGGTTGTGGTTGTTTCAGATGTTCTTGTCCAGTTTTGTTCTTACATCCGTTCCCTCAGATTCCTGCAACTAAACTTGGATGTACATTCCAATAAAGGTTAGGATAAATGATAACATGCCTCTGAAGTTTGACTTTTTGCACCATTACAATACTTATAGGCAACTAGTCATCATATCTGCTGCTCTCTGAAACACATGTTAATGCTCAATAGTACACATATATGCTTCTTTAATATATTTGCATTATACTAACATGCATTCATTTTCAATGGCTTTTGTCCTTAATGGCTTTTTACCCCCTTACATTACTTTTACTTTTATACTTTAAGTAGTTTTGAAACCAGTACTTTTATACTTTTATTTGAGTAAAAAACTCTACAGGAGTATTTTTAAACTCTAGTATCTATACTTCTACCTGAGTAATGGATGTGAATACTGAAGACACCTCTGATTATTTTAAATGATAGCTTTCGTCCTACAATGACGTGAAAAAAGAAGTGCATTCTCTAACAGTCTTGACGTTTTTCTGATCAATCTACCAAAAAACTTAAGCCAAAATGCAAAAATAGTGGACAAAAACAAAGAGCCCACCACCTTTAGCAGGAAAAACCTGAAGTAATCAGTTTTGACGATGTTATCAGTCTCCCCCGTCTTTTGGAGGAATTCGTAGCTTGTTTTGAACAACAATGCTTGCTTTTATTGAGGTTTAAGGCCATTTCCATTTCCGTTAAGTCGCGGCCTGGACGTTGACTGGACCATTGCACCAGGTTTTCTTTTAATATCATTCTGCTGTGGATGTGCTCGTGTGCTGGAGATCACTGTCCTGTTGCATGACCTAATTCCAGCCCAGCTTCAGCTGTCGAGCAGATGGCCAAACCTCTCCACTTTGTTCTCGCCTAACTGAAGGATATTGTTTCAGACGTCTTGTGATTTGTTTAGATGCAGCTTTGCGTACCTAATGTTTTCCACATGTGAATAATCTTTCTCACTGTGGATCTAACTGGGAACTATTTAGAAATGACCTTATAACCATTTCCAGATTAATGAGCGGCTTTTCTAATATTATTACATTTGCAACTCATTTGACATCGTGTGAACACAGTTCTAAATAAATACCATCTATCAAGGTGTTCACGCTTGGCGATGATCAATTTGCGCGTTAATTTTAAATGCTGCTGTAATTTTTTGTTTGACTGATTTAATCCACAAACTAGTGAGAGCCAAATGAATTTTTATTTTCAACATCTTTTGAAATAAAGTGTATTATATTGTTTGTATAACAGTATCCACAGGGAACAGCCATCATTTCAGTTCCTCCTGGGAATATGAGCAACAAAGGTATCTATTTTGTGTCATAAACTGTCACCGGTGCTGTTGTTGGTGAAGACGTGACACGCGAGACACACGCTGAGCAGAACCTGTTTTTCTTCCTACCCGTGGCGTTAAATCCCTCTGAACCACCTGTTTGTGTCTCGGCCCCTTAGGGAAATCTGCCGTTTGTAATCAGCAACTTTTCCTTTGGTTAATGTCATTCCCAGGTTGAAGCAAACACACTTCCCAGATGAAAAAAAGTAAAGATTTTTTTCTTTTTTTTTTGCTTTTATAAATAGACTAATCGAAAAAGCAAATAAGAAATGTAATAAAATGAATAACATAATTTTGTATCGTCATCTGTCTTCATTCAGACCTTCCTCTGCCGTAAAACACTTTCTCATCATCAGTTGCTGCATCTGCAGGACTTGGAGCTCTGCAGTCTCCCGACGGCTCTGGTTGAACAGCCTGACAAACCATCTCCGATCGTGCTGTTTTCTTTACCGACACAAGAAAAGCAGAGCAGTGATCTCCTCTCCATACTGTGTTGCTGTCTTGTTTATTTATCTTTATTCCACCAACTCGAAATATTAATCACTTTTCTAAGCGAACGGCGCTAACGCAGTTCAAACAGCAGGTGTATCCGCCCCTTTAATCTGATTGGTTTAGAGTAAATCGTCCTCCACGTTGGGTGCGCTCTTATGATTGGCTGAAACAAAGGAAGACATCTGATTGGTTGCAGATCCTTCCGTGTTTAAGAAAACGTATTTGTGGATCGAGTCACGTCAGGAGAGTCTCAAAAGTCACACGCAAATCCAGCGCAGCTCACAGACAAAAAACGTTTGTAAATCAGGTTATATTTGTGTGTGCATCAAAAATACATTTGTATATCTTGTCCTATGCACGTGTGAATTGTTCTGTGCATTTGTGAAACTTGTCCTGTGCATTTGTGAAACGGTGTGTGCATTTGCGGATCGGGCTGTGCATTTGTGAATTTTGTCCTGTGCATTTGTGAAACGGTGTGTGCATTTGCAAATTATGAGACTGTTCTAGCTCCAAACGGGACACAATTGGGCAGCAATTGTGCAAAAAGTGCAATTACACTGAGGACAAAAGCTTTGAAAAAAGTCTTAAATAAACTGAAAAGATATAATATTAAGGCAAAAAAACATAATGTCTCGCGTATTTTCAGAAGGGAACCAAAAGAAGTGATACTTGTCATGCTGTGGAGGTACAGTAGAAACACAGGAACCTGTTAGCTGACTGGCAAAGAAACAGATACACTGTGGATTAGTGAGGACTCAAATGGTTTGTTTTTATTCAGCAATGGAAACGTGCAACACCGGTCACTGGGGTGAATCAGGAGGAGCGCACCCTGCTTGGTATCAGAGTTGAAAATGGCACAGTGAGAAACGGGAATTCAGACCGGTCATGGTTTTTGTATTTGTGAATACAAAAACCACGAAAATATGTCATCACAGACAGAGCCGTCTGGGAGATTTGCGAGGCCCTGTGCGAAATGGCTGGGGGGGGGGCCCTCGAACGCTCGCTTTTTGGGTTTTTCAGGTCAGATCGGGTGTCTATATGCGCAATTTTAACTCTCCAATTAGCAAAATACTGGATACAAACACATACACACGTTTCATTATGAAGCATTGCATACCTTCCCCTGCCTCATCATCATCTCTTGCCTGGACGAGGGGCCCCGCGGCTGCTGGAGACCCGGTCGGATCAGTGATTTTTGTAACAAATTTATCAAACGAGCCTTTCAGAGAGGCATTAAACTCTTCCATTTTCTTTAGTTTTTTTCTTTTTTCATCCCCTGATGGAAATTTCCTGATTCTGTCTCGTTCTCTCGACATTGTGTGACAGTTTGTTCCAACTCCACCGTCTGGATCAGAGCAGCTTGTGTCTGCGCTTGGTCTGATCAGTTGTATGGAACAACAGACACGCACATCATTGCACATATATTTATTGATATGCACAGACTAGTAAACATTTAGGTCTGTAATGGAACGTGACTGTTGATATTTATAACGGAAAAAAGGAAAAAAAAGGGAAAAAAAAATTGGAAAAAAAAAAGAGGAAAAAAACGGCCCATAGCGTGAGGCCCTTTGGGCGCGAGGCCCCGTGCAGTTGCACGGTTCGCACACCCCTTGCGGCGGCCCTGATCACAGATGAGGTTTGACAGAACAATCATGTAAGTCTTCAGTAATTATGAGGGAAATATGCTTTGGTATTAATAAAATGCATAAAAGCAGAGGTTCAAGATCTGTACATACGGTAAAGCTGACTTGGACTCTGAGCTTAAAATGTTCTCCGACCTCCTGATTTTGTCCGAGATAGCTGGGATAGGCTCCAGCAGACCCCCGTGACCCTGCAAAGGATAAAGCGGGTATAGATAATGGATGGATGGATGGATGGATGTTTTCTGGGACCTTTCAGTTCCAGCTCCAGTTTCAGGGAGTCATTTTGTCCCATTTGGAAGTGCTACTGCAACACAGACCTAATTTACACATATGTGCTGGTTAACAGTGCACAAATGTAGTCACGCAACTGGAACTTCAGCTGAGAAACTGAATATTTGTAGTTTCAAGAAACTTATGTTTTGATTATTTTCTCATAATTTGACACAAAAGCTCTTTTGAAGTAAACTTTTAGTTTGCAGTATTTCTGTAAACACAACCATCTTGATTTGACCAGAGGCCCAAACCTTCGTGCACGCTTGTCTGGGATTGTTTATATGTCATTCTGTCCTTTGATATATAGTCAAGTCAAATAATCACTCATCAGCATATTAGTATAACAAGTCTAATTGATCATAATCTAGTTTTTCTTCCCTCTATTTTTCTGCAGTCTGAATCCTCTGCAGGCTGAGCTTCTGAACTTTCCCCCTCGCATGCGATGGACGGATAAGGACATGCCATGAGGCCTCTTGTGGTGAACTGTCCAAGGCAGAGGACAACATTTCCTTTGTTGGGACCGGACGTTTGGACCGACAACAAACAAGATGCAGGCAAATGGAGCTGTGAGTGGTAAAGCGCTCCACCGGGCAGCCGCTTTGTCGTCCGCTAATTGATGTGTGAACGGCAGATTTCTTTCTAAAGCTTTGTCTCACGGCTAATAGTTCAGATTGCCCTGTCAGCTTTTGAATCCAAAGGTCACTGCGGTCAAGAGGCTTGAGTGTTTGCCTAAAAAAAAAAAAAACCCGACTTACTGTACTCAGGATCTAAATCTCTTTGCATCTGAGCTTTTAATGCAGGAAACGGTGTTGTTTTAGGCATTACGAGACGTGTTTGCCCGTCACGGTGGAGGTTTGAGCTTTCACATCTCTGCTCTCGGGGGAGCGAGGGAGTTAGTGTGAGAAAAGTTCAAAACAAACAAAAAGAAATCAAGCAAATATTTGCTTTCTTTAAACACTGACATGCTATACTTTGTGTTGTAACCACAACAAAGTAAAGAACAGCGCTGCAGGATGCAGACGTCACTGGTGGGTTGGGAATTGAGATTACTCAGCTAAAATCTCGCGTGGGTTCATAAAACATGTCGGTCATTTGACTCTGAATTTCCCTAGAGGAGAAAATAACTACTAAATCATGAAATCATAAAAAAAAACTAAAAAAACAAGAAAACAAGGGAACATAACTTCAAAAGGAGGGACTGGACTTCACGATATTGCATCAGATAAGATAAACACGTGTCGGCAATGACGTAACAGTGAATCACTTGTTATTTCCACTTATCAGTCCTCGCTTGTATCAGGGTGGTACGTGGTAAACTTTGCAATTTGTGTTTTCTTTTCCAGTTATGGACTGAATAAACAGCAGTTTTCTTCATCACCTCTTCATAGAAGAACATATGTGGGAGCAGTTCATGTCTGACTATTCTGAGAGATGATACTACTTTGTTTTATGCTACTATGTTACTGTGATGGAAGTCAGCCTTTTATTGATTATCCCTGATTAGCATAGATGCCAGACACGTGAGTGTGAACTAAAAGCAAAAATGCGATTCTTGTAAAGTCACATCAGTGTGATTTTTGTTGGGTTTTTTGCAGAGGTGTCTTCAGTATTCACATTCATTACTCAGGTAGAAGTATAGATACTAGAGTTTAAAAATACTCCTGTAGAAGTTGAAGTATCAACTCAAGTTTTTTACTCAAGTAAAAGTATAAAAGTACTGGTTTCAAAACTACTTAAAGTATAAAAGTAAAAGTAATGTAAGGGGGAAAAAAGCCATTAAGGACAAAAGCCATTGAAAATGAATGTATCTTAGTATAATGTAAATATATTAAAGAACCATATATGTGTACTATTGAGCATAAACATGTGTTTCAGAGAGCAGCAGATATGATGACTAGTTGCCTATAAGTATTGTAATGGTGCAAAAAGTCAAACTTCAGAGGCATGTTATCATTTATCCTAACCTTTATTGGAATGTACGTCCAAGTTTAGTTGCAGGAATCTGAGGGAACGGATGTAAGAACAAAACTGGACAAGAACATCTGAAACAACCACAACCAAATTCACTCTATCTGGATGGAGCAATTTAACTGGATAGTTTTTTTTTAAAGTCTGAAATGAAATAGAGTAACGAGGCTGTTTTTAAAATGTAAGGAGTAAAAAGTACAGACAATTGTGTGAAAATGTAAGTAAAAGTGAAAAGTAAGAGTAAAAGTAAAAAGTCGTCTGAAAAATAATTACTCCAGTGAAGTATAGATAACCAAAATTTCTACTTAAGTAAGGTAACCAAGTATTTGTACTTCGTTACTTGACACCTCTGGTTTTTTGTGACGTTGTGATGTTTTTCTCTGCCGAGAGCTGATTTTCTGTGGTTCAAAGTCAAATGAAGAATCACACAGATAATCACACTTGTATGTAAATATGTTGCAGAAAACATAATCTGAAATCAAACTGACTCCAGTTAAATATTAGCAGAAGACAGATGTTCATTTAACTTGCAGGGAGAGCGTTAAACACGGTATCTGAGGCGCTGCAACCACAGCGCGTTGCCCCCCGCCACGTATAACGCCCTTCTCAACAGAGAGGGAGAGGAAGTCACTGAAAGTTACACACACAAACAAAGTATACAGCAAAGCCAGAGCAGAGACCCCCGTCTCCTCACAACATCCGCAGTTCAGTTGCACACTTTCATTCCTGTGACCCGGTTTACAACCCTTGACCTTGTTTACGTCCTGGGCCTCCGGCAGAGGTGACGTCGCTCCCCTGACTCAGCATTCTCTGAAGAGAGGACACTATCGGTGCGTTTGAAATACATACTACATTTTCGTCTATAAGGCTATACTTGGTCTGATTCCAATATATTTACAGTCATACATTGACCGTAAAAAATCAGGAGGCTACCATCTACGCTCTCAGGAGCGTCTGCTACTATCTGTCCCTAGAGTGCATACCGAGCTGGGAAAGAAGGCCTTCAGGTATGCTGCGCCTTCCTCCTGGAACCAGCTGCAAAACACCTTGAATCTCAGAGAACTGGTCTCACTTAATGCTTTTAAATCGCTCCTGACAGATTTTGAGATGTCCAATTCTGCCTGCAAATGCTATGAGTAATGTCAACAGTGTTTTTTTTGTTATGTGTCGTGTCATATGTCATGTTACTGTGTTGCTGCCTGTCTTGGCCAGGACCCTCTTATAAAAGAGATTTTTAATCTCAACGAGTTTTTGTTTCCTGGTGAAATAAAGGTTGAATAAAATAAAAATACTAAACAGTATATACTAAAAAGTATACTTAAGTTCGGCACACTTTTGAGTAAATATCAGTAGTGTGCATTAATTCGGACGTACTATTCAGAGTGCACACGTCACTTCCTGCCGTTGGGAGGAAGTGAGGTGTCACAGCAGCAGTAGCAGCTGTTACCATGGTAACAGCAGCAGTAACAGCACCGCTCCGCTCTTTCCCGTTTATCCTGGCCCAAACAAGATGACATTATATAATATTATTATATACGAAATTTTATAATATTAATATTATATAATAATATTATTATACTGTTCTTAGTATACTTTGTTCAGCACTGTAGCCAGGCTGACAAAGAGTCACAACTCTGTTGAGCCGTGCATTCCTGCAGCTCTCAGTAGTGAGGACTTTATGGGCTTCTTCAACAGTAAAATCGCGAGAATTAGAGAAGAAATCAACCAGCCGGTTGTAGGTGTTTCTTCAGCTTTAGCGACTTCCCTAGGCTCTGACTTGTCTCTAGACTGTTTTGATCCTATAGACCTCCCTGAGCTGACCTCACTCGTTAATAGAGCTAAGTCAACCACATGTATGTTAGACCCCATCCCGACTCGACTATTCAAACATATTTTTTCTCTTATTGGTACGACAATACTGGACCAAATTAACTTATCCCTAAGTTTAGGATATGTACCACAGGTTTTCAAAGTCGCAGTAATTAAACCTTTACTTAAAAAACCTTCTCTTGACCCAGACACCTTAGCTAATTATAGACCAATTTCCAACCTTCCATTTGTGTCTAAAATTCTGGAAAAGGCAGTTTCAAGCCAGTTATGTGACTATTTGTATAGAAATGATCTGTTTGAAGTCTTTCAGTCAGGGTTCAGAATGCATCATAGCACAGAGACAGCACTTGTTCGAGTCACAAATGACCTCCTTATGGCCTCAGATAAGGGATTAGTGTCCATACTGGTTCTACTGGACCTCAGTGCTGCTTTTGACACTATAGATCATGGCATTTTACTGCACAGGTTAGAGCATGTTGTTGGGATTAAAGGGACAGCTCTATGTTGGTTTAAATCATACCTATCTGACAGGTTCCAGTTTGTTCATGTACATGAGGTTTCTTCAGAACAGTCAAGGGTCTGTTATGGTGTTCCGCAGGGTTCAGTGCTAGGGCCAATCTTGTTCAGTTTATACATGCAGCCGTTGGGAAGTATAATCCAGAATCACGGCATACAATTTCATTGTTATGCTGATGATACGCAGCTCTATTTGTCTATGAAGCCGGATGAAACAGAACCGTTAGTTAAACTTCAGGCATGTCTTAGGGACATCAAGGACTGGATGTCCAGAAATTTCCTGCTTCTAAATTCAGATAAAACAGAGGTTATCATTCTTGGTCCAGAGCATTTTAGGAAGGGATTAGATGGTGTTGCGATGGCTTCCAGTGCAACTGTGAGAAATCTTGGTGTTATTTTCGATCAGGATTTGTCGTTTAAACCATATGTCAATCAGGTTTGTAAAATAGCCTTTTTCCATCTCCGTAATATTGCAAAGATTAGGAAAATCCTCTCACAGAGTGATGCAGAAAAACTAGTTCATGCGTTTGTATCTTCTAGACTAGATTACTGTAATGTGTTGTTAGCAGGATGTCCAAGTAATTTGCTGAATAGGCTCCAGCTGATCCAAAATGCAGCAGCACGAGTACTGACAGGAATTAGCAGGAGAGACCACGTCTCTCCAGTGTTAGCGTCGCTCCATTGGTTACCCGTAAAATTCAGAATCCAATTTAAAATTTTATTACTTGCGTATAAAGCCCAAAACGGCTTAGCTCCGCATTATTTGCAAGACCTGATAGTGCCTTATGTTCCTGTCAGAGCTCTCCGTTCTCAGAGTGCAGGTTTACTCGTAGTTCCTAGAGTATCTAAATGTAGATTTGGAGGGCGGGCGTTCTGCTATCAGGCGCCATTACTATGGAACCAACTTCCAATCTGGGTTAAGGGGGCTGACACCACCTCCACCTTTAAAACTAAACTTAAAACATTTCTGTTTAGTAAAGCCTATAGTTAGTGTTTAGTAAACCTCTAGCTGGTGTTGGTAAATCTCTAGGTAGTGTAAACTTTAGTGTGTCAGAGTCGCTCCTGTGGTTTCTTGTGCTGGCCCCCCCTTCTCCTCCCTTTTCTCTCTTTTGTCCATGTTGCAGCATCCTTTGCCGGACACCGGAACCTGCAGTGTGGGAGTGAGGGGGGCAGGGTAACGGCCCCTTTTGGGCGGGGGAGAATGTTCGTCCCTCAAGACTCCTCTCCCTGGCCCTGCCCCTTCTCAACCTTTCCCCGACCCTGCACCCCAACCTGGGACTTGATGATTGGGCCGGAGCTTCGGGAGCTGCGTGCTGGCCTGCGGTCCCCACCCCTGGTCATCCCGTTGCTGGCCCCCCCTTCTCCTCCCTTTTCTCTCTTTTGTCCTGCAGGTGGCCGTGGGTGGCTTGTAGCTTGCATTACGGAGCACAAGTCTTTTCCTGACCCTGCACCCCAACCTGGGACTTGCTGATTGGGCCGGAGCTTCGGGAGCTGTGTGCTGGCCTGCGGTCCCCACCCCCGGTCATCCCGTTGCTGCTTCCACCTGCCTGCTGTGCTGTTGCTGTCCCCGACCCCCAGTCTGGCCCTTGGCAGGAGGGTCCCCCCTGATGAGCCTGGTCCTGCTCAAGGTTTCTTCCCTCCTAAAGGGGAGTTTTTCCTTGCCACTGTTTGGCTTAAGGTTTTTCTCCCACTAGGGGAGTTTTTACCTGCCATTGTTTATGTAATAACTGCTCGGGGGTCATGTTCTGGGTATGGGTCTCTGTAAAGCGTCTAGAGACAACTCTGTTGTATTAGACGCTATATAAATAAAATTGAATTGAATTGAATTATACTTAATATTATACTTATGATATATACGCAGGGCCGCCGCAAGGGGTGTGCGAAGAGAAAGGTCCTGTGGACCGAAACGTTGTTTGTTTGCTTTATTAAGGTCTTTTGCAAGTGACTTGACAGTGTGCTGGAGACCCCTTTTTTCCTTTGTTCACTCCTACCTACTCCAACGCACCTGTTTTTCGAGTGTTTCTAGGTGTGCATCAGCCTCCAGATCTTTACTTCCTTCTTTCCCTTATAAATATCAACAGTCATGTTCCATTACAGACCTAAATGTGTACTAGTCTGTGCATATCAATAAATATATGTGCAATGATGCGCGTGTCTGTTGTTCAATACAACTGATCAGACCAAGCGCAGACACAAGCTGCTCTGATCCAGACGGTGGAGTTGGAACAAACTGTCACACAATGTCGAGAGAACGAGACAGAATCAGGAAATTTCCATCAGGGGATGAAAAAAGAAAAAAACTAAAGAAAATGGAAGAGTTTAATGCCTCTCTGAAAGGCACGTTTGATAAATTTGTTACAAAAATCACTGATCCGGCCGGGTCTCAAGCAGCCGTGGGGCCCCGCGTCGAGGCAAGAGATGATGATGAGGCAGGGGAAGGTATCCAGTATTTTGATAATTGGAGAGTTAAAATTGCGCATATAGACACCCTATCCGACCCAAAAAACCCCAAAAAAACCCCGGCCATTTTGCACAGGGCCTTGCAAATCTCCCAGACGGCCAGGGGCGCAGCTTGTGAACAGGCAAGGCAGGCAACTGCTTGGGGCCCCGAGTTGTTGGGGGGCCCATGAGGCCCAAAAAAAAAAAAACATTTTTTTTTTTTTTTAATAATTACTTTTATTACAAAAGTGTTTCCTATCAGGGGTTTTGAGGACTAAAAAAGTATTGAAGGCTGTTTTTACTGTACAGATCTCAAAATGTGGTAACCACAATGACCACATCCTCCTCCTTAAACAAACATAAGGCAATTATCAATGACACCTCAGTAGCCAGTAAGAAACCTCCCTTAAGGGGCCCCATGTTGTCATTCCCATGATCACGGCCATCCACCTATATGCAGTGTCAAAAAAAAAAAAAAAAAAAAAACTACACACAGTGTCGTGTGTGTAAATTAGCAGTGTGTAAATAAATATAAATTTCATAAAGTTTTCGTTGGTGTCAGTTTATTATAACATAACGGTGATGAACGCTGGTTTGAGGGGCCCCCTAGAAATGTTTGCCTAGGGCCCCAACAGACCCTAGAATCGCCTCTGCAGACAGCTCTGCATATACGTATCACTTAGCAACCAAACACCGCTGAATTGCATTGTGGGAAGTTTCTGCTCGGCTAGTGTCCATCAATCCACACTAATACATTTCTCCAGAATGAGTATGGATAGTACATACTATTGAGTACCTTCTAATGTTTCGGATGCACTAAAAAATCTTGCATGCTCATTTTGCTACTCATTAGGGTGGAAGTATGGGATTTCGGACGCAGCCAAAATCTCATGTCATGAAGAAGAGAGACAGAGACTAGAATAAAAATAACATATATTCAAATATTTACCCATTACACCGCCAGAGTTTATACTAAATTATTATCCATATTTTTCTTTTTTTCAGTTGTGCCCTAACAACTAATTTAGAAGTTGTATTTTTTAAAGGTTGTTAGAAGTACAGTACTGTCAGAAATGGATAAGATTATAGCATTTAGTACTTATATATAGTTGCCATCTACCTCTTGAATCTGCCTCGTATAGTTTATCTCTCGGTAGCTTTAGTGACTTATGGGTAATTATGTTTTGCAAAATAAATACAGCACAGTGTAAATCACAATGGTTTTATGAGACAGAAGCACATGTAAAACACAAGTTCCTCAAATCTAGATTGAAGTTCCGCGCTTGAGCAAACCACCTCAAGCATGAACGAGCTGCAAACGCATCTCTTGTGATGGAGCCATGTGAGACTCATGCGTGCGCCGCTATCGGCCGCTATCTGCCCTGCCACACCCTTCCTCCACAAAACACAATTACGACACTGAGAAATGACACGTTTGTAGTCTATTTGGAAATCCTTCCTCGTCCTGTCACTTTCATCCTTCCTCCTTTAGATGTTCACGACTCATTGTCTGACAGAGGTTTTATCTCAGATATGAAGAAAGAAATGAGGAGGTTGCTGAACTACCTATTGACCTTTAAATAAGTAATCAGTGTTTCCTTTCTGTTTTTTTCTGCATGAAAAGAAAAAACATTCTTTCTTACAGTGTCTTCTATCTTGCATAATTGTATTGTATGTTAAGCCCTGTTGTATAAATGTCACTGTGAAGCTTTGGAGGAAACTCTGGGGTTTAAAGTAAAACAGGATTGAAGAAGAATCCATTTAATGGTCAATCAAGTGTAGTTTAGTTTAAATTGTAGTTCATTATTTCATTTTTAGTTGGTACTTGTACAGAGGGAAGATCAAACTAAGTACTTTTTAAAATCTTTGCACTTTTTGACATGTTGTATGCCTTGTTGACTTGTGAATATCACATTCCCCATCGCATTTCCTCCCAAACTTGATGACATTTGTTGGAATTTATTCTTCCATTTGTCTGTTGAATGTTTCATGTGCCAGAGATTGAGCTCAAAGCAGAATATTAATGGCATCCAAGCTGTTTACTTGAGTTTGCAGGTCTTTTTCTTTCCTCCTCAGCTCCTAAACACTACCAACTACCAATGACAGCTTGTACAGTAGAAATGAGAGCTTGGAGGAATTTTCCCGTCGGTCTTCTCCCTTTTTATGCACGATTCTTCACGGGTAGCGTGATTACTGAGAGTTACTGTAAGGGTTGAAGATCTTAAAAGAATGGTATGCCCTAAACTTGAAATTGGGGGAATTCCTAATGAGGTCCTGATGGGCTCATTTAGGCGTAACCAAGAACTAAAGTTCTGTCATTTTAAGGAAGAGAGAACCAAACTTTCCAAATCTCATCACTTTATTTCTACAAAGCCTTTTCACGGCATAAACTAGCTTTACAGAGAAACTTAACAAGTAAATGTCATGCAGCCCAATTCAGTCCAGTTATAATCTAGTTATATTTCACCTGAATCCACTTTCTTATAGTCCATTTGTAACCAAATTCATGATAGCATATACCAATTCATATTAATATAAAGACAAGTCACACTCACAACAAAACAAAACACAAATCAGTGAAGCTAAGAGACCAAAAATATTTTCACTGTGAGTGGATTTCCCCGCCTGAGCATGCACAAGGAGACAGTGGGCAGGAAAATCACCATGAAGTCGCGTCACGGTTTCCTTGATGGTTCTTTTACAGACGGACACTTGGCAGGGCATTTGTATGGGAAAGTCTATGACATCAAATAAAATAAAATGAAATTCTGAGTCTCAGTGCCTGATTTATGACCCCAAACAAGTCCAAGTGATCCCAGTCCAACTCTGAATCAAGTCAGGAGTCCTGAAAATGTCAGGGCTGGAGTTGGCCCTTAGTACAATTCCCCAACTCAATTACTACGATGTTTCCAGATCTATAGCAGCACACGGGCGACAAAAGAACAAGTATAATCATATCAGTGTTATCAGTACTGGAGTTGAGGGGGGATGAGGGGGGATGGCATCCCCCATTGAAATAAAAACGGTCCAAATCATCCCCCCTGTAAAACTGCCATACCCCCTTTCCATCCCTTATGTCATTTCATCAATGAATCTGGTTTTACTGCTATTTCAACATTTAGAGTCATCACCAGAAAAATGTGACAATTTTCACCTGTTTCAGGTAAATTTTCACTTGAAATAAGTAGAAAAATCTGCCAGTGGGACAAGATTTATCTTCTTATTACAAGCAAAAAAACCTTGTTCCACTGGCAGATTTTTCTACTTATTTCAAGTGAAAATCTACTTGAAACAGGTGAAAATGGTTGCTTTTTCCAGTGATGAGTCTTGTTTTAAGTGTAATGAGATTTTACTAAAATGAGGCATTTTAACTAGAAATCAGACAAATATTCTTGTTAAGATTTAGAGTTTTTGCAGTGATCCATTTTACTTATCCTGTGAAGGACAGAGTCATATTGATAAGTTCAGAAAAGTGTTTTTTATTGTTGTGTTTTGATGTATTTGATGTAAGCCCAGTGGATATTTAAAGCTTACAGAAGGCTGCATTTAACTGCTGCTATGTCATTCCTGCAGTATTTCTGCAGGTGTTTTGGTCACTGCTATTATTTGTAATATATTATATTATTTGTAATCAGCACAAATTATCTGTCCCCATATGATAAAATCCACCATCCCCCCTGATTTTATTTTACAACTCGAGTACTGAGTGTAATCATGAAGGCAGAGAGGACATCGCCGGCCCGAACATTATGTTTTTGTCAGGGTCATTTTATATAAAAAACGTTTGATATTTTTGAGACTTTTGGTCTGAACTTTGATGTGGAAGGTCTGCAATGACTAACGGCTGAGAGAGCAGCTATTCTTAGAAACTGGGACGAGTCTGAAGCTCTTTAAAGACGAACAAAAAACAAACAAATGAATAGCAAGCGCTACTTATGAATGATTAACTACACATTCATTTGCACTCAAACACAAAGGTCCAAACCTGTGGGGAGGAAGAAACTTAACTCAGCCACAAAATGAAATGAATGTAGATAATGAGGATGACATTTAAGGTCATTAAACGGTGGCCCAGCAGGAAATAAGGGTAACATTAGTAAGAAGGGCATCTGTAATATTAGTTTGTAAGAAAGGGAACTGCGGTTACAAAATCAGGACATGAGACAAATGGCTGTGAACTCACCAGCAGCCTGAACGCACTCTGGCAAGTGATTCATGTGCAAAGTTTGGGATTTCTGAAAAGGAAGATACAAAAACAGATCTGGTTCCAGCCGCTGTGGTGGACTTGTCTGCACCCTCACACGTAATTTACCATCACTGGCATCAACACCAATTAATCAGAGTTTGGAAATATGCCAATTTGGATTATATAAGCACCAGATGCCCTACTTACTCCGGCCTCTGTAGGCCGTCTAGTTGGAATCGGGTGTTTAACCTCAAATGGCAGCCGTGTTCTTCTAAACTAATACATTCTAGCATTTCTTAATACTGCACATTGTTAGCTATTTTTGAGCAATATGGTCCCCAATCAAACCAAATCACAAAAAAGCGATTTGACACACCTCCTCAAACCAGTCTTTTGCAATGTAAATATTTATCTCACTGGCCGCAGCTTTTAAAAAATCCGCCAGCGAATTCTCCGCTCAAGCTCTGAATTCAAATTGTTAACATGCAAGAGATTTGATCAGAACGCTGTCTCTGGAATGCCTCGCTTGAAAAGACGGCTTTGTAGAAAAAACTCTACAAACATGACAAACAACATTCCCTGAGCGCTTTTACAACCAATTTTTCAGAATGTTAGCAGAAAAAAACTAAAACCCACCAAGGAGCTGCAACCTCCACCGGTCAAAAGCAGTTGCTGAAATGAAAAACTTCAATTGTGCTGTGTTGTTTTTTTGTTTTTTTCAGAGGTGAAGAACATTTGGAACCCAGACTTCAGCCTTCATTTGGCACCGGCACATGTGAGTGTACTTGATGAATATTCACAAGTCGTTGTCTCTGCAGCAGCATGTTCACCGACTCCAGGGAAATCTACACGCCATACAGAGTGAGACGTGTTACCAGAGCATTACCACGTACTTCTCCACCAAACTTCCAGCTCTACATACGCGCACACCCAACATGCAACATGCAATGTTTTTATTTTTTATTTTTATTTGAAAATGGGATGGGCCATTATTACCCGGCATTAAAACGCACCGTGTTCTCTGTGATGTTTTGAGAACAGTGTGGTTTTCTCCGGCCCTGGGGGCCTCCTGCCTCTCTCCAGCCACGCTGGGTATTAATGAGACATCTGCATGCTCAGGACAGATTCTGCTCCGTTTAATCGGATGACTTGCATGGAGAGCCACACCTGCACCCCTTCCCCTATTCCTCCCGTCCCCTTTACCTTTCTTCTTCTGGCTGCTGGTGCCAGTCAGCCCATCGCTCAGCCAATATATATCCATCATCCATCCATCCATCCATCCATCCATCCATCCATCCATCCATCCATCCATCCATCCATCCATCCATCCATCCATCATCCATCCATCCATCCATCCATCCATCATCCATCCATCCATTTTCTACCCCTTATCCGTTACCGGGTCGCGGTGGCAGATAGGGTCGCCACCTTTCAGAAATAAAAATAAGGGACGCCCTGATTTCAGCAGCGCAGGCGCCAAAAAAAGGGACATCTGCAAAACTTCTAAACTGCATAGAAATGTATTTATTTATATGAGTTTAGTTAGTTTATTGTTTTGCACAGTTTTTAAAAGTATACAGGAATATAAATACTATAGGTGCAGGAAGAGGCAAAAAACCCAATGGGCTTATTTGAAGCCTCTACCGAAGTTATTAAAATTTCACATGTTATAAAGAACACAAGATTAACATAGAAAAACAAAAAGTATAACTACACAAAAGTGATGGCAAACTAATAATGCAATATATAAATAATAAAGAATAAAGACCAAAAAATAAGTGTGTGTGAGTGTGCATGGGATATTGTTTTTACAACTTATATTACTTATATTGACTCCTGAGCAAATAAGACGGTACATGTCACTATGAGTGAAACACACACAAAAAAGAACATGGATACATGTACAACAATACATTGGGAAAACAGTTACAAAACAGCAGTCAAGTTCCTTCAAACGTCTTTTGTAACATTTCAAAGAGGAAGAGTCTTTGCCAAGTGGGAAAAATCATTCCACAATGAAAAAACAAAATGCTTTGATTTAAAGTTTAAAGTGCTTTAATAGCACTGAACTTGCATGACTGTACAGACACAACCATATAGAAACTGAAATATCCTCCAATGCTCCTGTATACGTACGTCCACATCCACCAAGGTGTAGAATACAGCTACAGGTGAAGGTCAGAACATTAGAATGTGGTGTAAAAGTTAATTTATTTCAATAATTCAACTTAAAAGGTGAAACTAATATATTACATAGTCTCATTACATGCAAAGCAAGATATGTTAAACCTTTATTTGTTATAATTTTGATGATTGAATTGTTTATTGATTTCATAATATAGATATTTTTTTATTTGGGGTTTTCATAAACTGTGAGCCATAATCACCAAAATTATAACGAATAAAGGCTTGAAATATCTCACTTTGAATGTAGTGGGAAATAATATATTTGTTTCACCTTTTGTTGAATTTACTACCAATGAAGTTTTGCAATAAATTCAAATTTTCCCACCTTCAGCTGTATATTATGACATCAATAAATAAGAGCATAATATGTGTCCGTATTGGTTCAATACCGAACGCTACTTTTAATTCCCAATTACGTAACAATTCCATATTTCCAGGGACGGGTGGCGAGCCTAGTGGCAGCAGTCTCAGCAGAGATGCCCAGACTTCCCTCACCGCAGACACTTCCTCTAGCTCTTCCTCCAGACATTCCCGGTGTATGAAAATAAATAATAAATACATTTTTCCCTTAGTAATCCCACATTGGGGAAATGTTATTCTCTGCATTTAACCCATTTCTAGTCAAACTAGGAGCAGTGGTCTGCCATGCGATGGCACGGCGCCCGGGGAGCAGTAAGGGTTGTGATTATATATATATATATATATATATATATATATATATATATATATATATATAAAAATTTGAATATTGTGATAAAGTCCTTTATTTTCTGTAATGCAAAAATGTCATACATTCTGGATTCATTACAAATCAACTGAAATATTGCAAGCCTTTTATTATTCTAATATTGCTGATCATGGTTTACAGCTTAAGAAAACTCAAATATCCTATCTCAAAAAATGTGAATATTCTGGAAATCTTAATCTTAAAAGATTTGTAATGAATCCAGAATGTATGACATTTTAGTCTTTTTTAATTGCATTACAGAAAATAAAGGACTTTATCACAATATTCTAATTTTCTGAGACAGTCCTGTATATATGTATATATATATATACATATATACATACATACATACATACATACATACATACTGTATAACACGTGTGTGTGTGTGTGTGTGTGTGTGTGTGTGTGTGTGTGTGTGTGTGTGTGTGTGTGTGTGTGTGTGTGTGTGTGTGTGTGTGTGTGTGTGTTATTCAGCAATATCTTCTCAGAAAAAGGGAGAAAGGGCCTCAAGCAGAATTCTATCAGTCAGCTGCTTTTCTATGTTGCAAACTCTTCAGATTCGACCTCACGTTTCCCTGGTGGTCCTGACTGTTAACCTGCCTCTCTTCCCCTCACGTTTCCCCGGTGGTCCTGACTGTTAACCTGCCTCTCTTCCCCTCACGTTTCCCTGGTGGTCCTGACTGTTAACCTGCCTCTCTTCCCCTCACGTTTCCCTCTCACAACAGTAGATGTGGGTGATCTCCTCATCTATAAGCTCACTGTGTTTAACATAAGGAGATTGATCGATGGCAGTGAAAGTGCTGAGGTCATCTCTGCTACAGATCATCCTCCTCACGGTTGCATAAAGGGGAGGGCTCGAACTTGTCGCCAGCTGTCTGACAAGAATGGCTTTCTGTTTTTCTGTTTCGGCTCGAAATCACAGACTTTATCTGTAGCTGCAGGCAGCAGGCATTCCTGTGAAGTAAGACGAGCACTTCGAAATATGCGAGTGAAGATGCCAATATGTCATGAGAAGAAGTCGTGAAAAGCGTATTCACGCGGCACGTAATGCGTGGAAGTGTTGCCAGGGGCTTTGCAGCAGCAAACATGAGGAATGGCTGAGTGGTTGGACAACCGAGTATTAATGTATCCACGATCTTGCGTTTGGAGGTGAGAGGTGAAGCACTTTGACAGATTCCCGAGCAGCAGCAGTTTCGGAGCGAAGGGGCGTTCACCGTGAAGTGTCAGTCGGAGTGAAGTTGCTGCGGACGAACAGAGACGAGAAGGACATGCACTTCTCTCTATTTCACAATAAAAGCACAAGTGAGCCATTTTAGCTAACAATAGTTAATCTTTCGATGTTATTTTAAGCCAAGAGTCATTTCAAAACTTCTGATATTTGTTGTGGAAGTTTTTTCCTTAAAGGCCAAACAGTAAATAGAATAGATAGTTCTTTATTGTCATTATAACTTATGTACAACGAAATTAAAAGTGCTCTCCAGTCAGCGCATCATATATAAAAAATTAAATAACTGAATAAAATGTAATTTAAAATATAAACAAATAAAATAAATCTATATATCTCTAGACACATTCACCCTTCCACATCAACACACGGACCCCACAAGAACCTTCATAAGCATACAATCATTTTTGTTATTGCTATTGCATATTAGCTTCTGTTTTTGTCAAGGGTGGTTATTGCTGTTGGATAAAAGCTGTGTTTGAGTCTGTTTGTCCTCGTTTTCATGAGTCTGTATCGTTTATTAAGCTTATTTGAACTGTACATTCTAACTTCAAACCTTTATTTTGACAGGTCAGAGCGGATGCGCGCGTGTCTCTTGGCTGGATCGTGAGCCCTTCACTAACCGCTCGCCCCGTCGGACTTTCCAGCTGCGAGCGCCGCGGCTTCATTACACAACTTTACCGTGCACTGGTGCGAGGGGACGAGCATTGCACCCGCGACCCGAGGACGCACGGCGGATTAAAGCCGGAGACCGATCTGACCCACCGATCACTTTTCTCCCCCTCCTTCTCCACCTCCTCCACCACCACCTCCTCCTCCTCCTCCTCCTTCTTGTCGGGGACGCGCACGAAAAGTTGCTGCCGGCCCCGCGGACGGACGCGCACACGCCGGGACTCGGGACGTCGTGGGTCGGTCGGTGTGCTGAGGGCCAGCCCGGCTCGGAGCTTGTTTCCCCCGCCGTGCATGGAGCTTCGCTCCGCCGCTGCACCGCCGCCCCCGGCGGGATCTCCGTGAGGACTTCACGCCCCGTCGTTTATTCTAGTGTTTTATTTTTTCTCCTCCACTCGGACTGAAGGGAGATGACCTAACCCGTCGGAGGGCATCTCCCCCAAACCCCCCACCACAGGTACGGACTAGTCTGGTGTTGGTTTTATTTTATTTTATTTTTATTTTTACACTACTGCAGAAACATTGCGGGAAAGAAAAGAAAAGAAAAGGGAAAGAAAGTGGAGCAGTGAAGTAAGTAGGCCGACGGACGCGGAGCTGGAGCTGCGTGAGGAGCGCTCTGACAGCTGCGCTCCGCCTGACGCGCTCAGGGGGGAAAACGCAGGGAAACAAACCCCCAACCTCGGTTATTTTAAGTTTTTAGCAATCAGAAAAGAAATAAAAACAAACAAAGAAACCAAACAAACCAAAACAAGAACAGAAACTTCTCCGCGGTTGATCTGCGTCTCTCTTTAGGCGTGAGAGCCCACAGAGCTGCAGTTCTCCGTCTCGCCGACAGGGGGCACTGGTGCGGCCGCTCGCCCTGCTCGGTGGAAAAGTACAGTGCGGGAAGTCAGGAAACCTCAAACTTTTTCAAGCCTAAAACATTCCCGTGAGAGCTGCCTTCATCTAAAAAAACAAAAAACAAAACAAAAACAGCGTAATAAACATGTAATAACAGCGAGGTCACATCCTGCAGCTGACAACTCTGCAGCTGACTCTTATTTCCCATCAGGAATTGCGATTATTGCCTTCATCTAGTATTTATATATAAATCCAGAGGATCATTCCTGCACATCACAGTCTTTTTTATATATTCTATTCTGTTAAAAGGTGGGCAAGATAAGCTTTATGCTTCAAGCCCAGACGTTTTCGGTCAAAATAATCACAATGTTGACCAGGGAAAAACCTGTGTTATCTTGTTTGTGATTGACTGTAATAAATATTAACTAACTAACTAACTAACTAACAGTGCAGCTGTATGAACTGTGCTGCAAAAGGCTGTTCATGCACAGCAGCACTTAAACTGCATGGGGTCCAACCAGCCCCCTCAAACTGCTGGAAAATGCGTTATTACAGGGTTTCGTTTTGTGTTGGATTATGGGCTGCTTGTTTTACAACAATTTGCAGTATTTACTGTCTTATGTCTTCATTTTGACGTGATCATTTTTCTTGTGGCAAGTGGGAGCCGGCTGGTGGGGCTTGCAGCGAATGCCCAGGGGCCTCAGATTGGGATAATCTCTTTCCACAGTTGCATGCCGTTTGCACACACGGTTACTGTACGAGGAGACTGTCAGCGGGGCAACTGGCAGCTCCAGTTATGCCTGGGCATGCCTTGATAATTCGGCTGAGCGGAGGCCACGGTTCAGATGAAATGACACCGGCTTATCAGTCATTTCTTTTATGTAACGCTCCGGTCCCATTTTGTGCTTAAACCGTGTCTCATTTGTGCCTCTACCAAGCTGTTTTAGTGTGATGACACGATGAAAGGGCATAGCAGATATGGTGGGAGGGCGACGCGAGTTTGATCAGCCTCAGGAAAATGCAAGCAATGTGCTTTACTTTTGAAGTGCATGTGACACATCGTAATGCTAATTTTGACATCTGTTTGTGTACGTGATTTATGTTTCAGTGAGCTTTTCTATTTGTTGTTTTGCCATCTTTGATTTGATATTTTAATGCCGTGCTTCCTTTCATTCTCCCTCCCTCTCTCCGTCCTTGCGGCTCTCAGGATGAGGAGATGGATCCGAGTGGACTGAAGCTCAACGGTAATCAAGAAGCCAGCCTGAAATGCGGGGAGCTCGGACCTGAAGCGTGCAGAGACGCGGGCGAAGCGCCGGCTTTAGCGCTCACATCAGCCATGCACCTGCCCAGCCCCGGCTCTCTGTCCCAGAGCTCCGTGGCCCCCAACGCCGGCGGCGGAACCAAAGACCCGGCGGAGCTCGGGGGCCTCTTTGAGCAGCAGCAGTGTGAGGACCTGAAGGAGGGGAAGATGATCCGCATGCAGAAGCAGCAGCAGGACATTGACATGCTCACCATGGGGGACGACCTGTCGCTGTTGAACCAGAGTATTTCCATTCTCGACCAAACGTCCTGCTCGGTCGCCAACCCCTCCGACCCCACCATGTTCGCTCTGCCCAACTTTTTCCCTCAGAGCATCAAGCAGGAGGGGCTTTTCTCCCTGTACAAAGACATGGGAACTTACAGTGGACAACCGGGCGCCGTCCCGATCGACCTGGAGGATAACAGCAGCCGCCTGATTGACGACGCAGAGTTTTTGCGAGACCTGGACCTCACGAACCCGCTGAAGGAAATCAGCGATGATGAGTTGATTACGGAGGTGGAGCACTTGGATAGCCTGCTGCAGCAGAGCAGCTCCGGGGTCTGCGTTGGAGCCTTCGCCAAGGAGACCAGCGCTCTGGGAAACGGAGACAACTGCACGGCGGTGAACGGCACGGGGCAGCAGCAGCACCAGCAGCAGCAGCAGCAGCAGCAGCTGCTGCCGCACCACCACCTGGTGCACCAGCACCAGCACCAGCAGCACCAGCAGCTCCAGCACCAGTCCATGCTCTCCAGCGTCATCATCAAGGAGGAGAAGGACCCCGACTTCATCCAGATCTGCACTCCCGGCGTGGTGAAGCAGGAGAAGCCGGACGGCGGCGGTTACTGCCAGGCGCCGTGTCTCCAGGGCTTCCCCGGCCCGGGCCCCGGCCCCGGGGCCATGTCCTCCCCTCTATGCGTTGGTTCGGGACCCAGCTACCACTACAGAGCCAACACGCCCACCGCGCTGGGCCTGCCAGACCAGAAGCCTTTTGGCATGTACTCAAACCTGCCCCCGGTCGGGGAGCGCTGGATGGGAGGGAAGCGCTTTGGAGAATCCTCCGGGCTGCAGGGCGGCGCCGACGGCCTCCCGTCCGCCCCGGCTCTGCCAAACTTCCCCGTCAGCTACTCCAGGTAGGCCTCTTTGTTGACTTTCGTTTTCGTTGGTGCACTTGATTGCCGTGTACGAGCTCCCAGGGCACATTTCCTGCATCTTTAATGGCAGAGAAAGAGAAGTTGGTTGCTGTGCTGCAGGGTTTGTGCTGTGATAAATGTTTCACCGTACACGCCGTGACTCACCGCTGGTTGTGATGTCACTTGATATCCTCAGTAGAGTACCTTGTTTTGTTTTTTTGAAACACTTTTGGGTGTTGTGTTGCACTGCTGGTTTGGAAACCGCAAGTACACAACTCTCGCTGAACGATTCTGCCGCTGGTGTCTAAACAACAAAAGAAAAAAGAAAAGAAAAAACAGAAAGGTGCTCAGGTTTTGTAATTTTTCCTGCGACATTCTTGTGTGAGAGATGTTTGAGCACCCCTGGGGGGGTGGGGGGGGGGGGGGGGGGGGCATCTGCTGTTTATCACCTCCAAAAGACACACAGTCGGACTCAAACACACATTCCTTCATTTTATCCGGGTCGCGTGAGCTTGGAGGAATGTCGTGGAGGAACTGCAGGGGTTATTCCTTCCTTTATTTAGTCATTGTGAGGGGGATGGCTATAAGGACAGGTGTTGGATTAGTGAAAAACGAGGTTAACCTGGTGACACGATGAGTTGATCGACCCGCCGTGTTGCAGGGCCGTGGATATTATGGCCTGGAGGAGCTTTTTTCTTTTTTATCTTCTTGAACGATTATGAAATTGTAACTCATTTATTCAAAATGTGTCAAAAATCCACCCGTCACAAATCATTTTCCAAAGGTGTGGCCTTTGGAAACCCGTCTCACTTTTTCTCTCATCTCACTCATTCTCTAATTTCACAGTTGTGCCGAAGGGAAATAAGAAGTAATTTATTGGTGAATTACGTAGTATGCATTTCCGTATCGATGCAGGGTGTTTGTGTGAAACACGAGGGCCGTGAGTCCCGGGAGAGAGCGCTGCGTGGTGGACGTGCCTCTCTTCACCTCGGGCGTAGCTCCTGATAACCCAGGGAGCTCTGCGGTGTCACGCTGGAGGAAAGAGATTTATTTATTTTATCTTGCGTGGGTTCTTGAGCAGCTCAGTGCAACACAAGAAGGTGTTTGACTAACGCAGGGCAATAATACGTGTCAGCAGTCTCTCCCTCACGGTCCAGTCCCAGGCCTTTCCTGCAGAATCGGAGCAGGTTTTAGTCCTGAACGCCACGGCTCTGCTGTTGCGTCTCACTTCCTGGCCACGGGCCTGGTTGCATCAGCAAAGTGTGCCGGTTCCATGTCGCATTTCTCTGATTAACGCTGCTGACGCCATGCAAGGATCCAACTTTTGATTTCCTACTCACTGTGTTAGTGATTATCATTGTGATGAACAAGGAACGAAATTGACCAAAAATCCAGGAGAATTGAACTTCTTTGTGACAGAAACACAGTCATATACTGTACATACAAGTTTATATTCACCACCATGTTCACTGCAGATCGATTTAAATACACTTTTATTAGCTAGGGACTTCATTTAAAAAGGTAACTTCTAGTTATTTGGAGTTTTGGCTTGAATATTTATTGATATCAGGTTTCAGTTGCTTTTATTCAAGTTTACAAGAAGTGCAATTTTTATTTTACAACATTGTTTATAATTCTAATGTTAATTTCTCAATGAAGACACAGAAAAATGTCAGATTTAAGGGTCATTACAACCAAAAGATGTTGCCTATTACCTGATAACCCGCTAGAGTTGTTGTTATAGGTAATGTCAGATTATAAACTGTGCAAATCAGTGCAGGAACTCAACAGTTACATAGACTTGTGGTCTAACTAACGCTGCATGTTACGAAGCCTTCTCTGCACAAGTTTTGAACATTTTCATTCAAGTCCAGTTTGGCTGAGTCCCGCCGCTCGGCTGAAAGTTCTCGTTACGTAACGGATAAGTAAATAGACAAACATGCAACGCTCCGTGTTCATTGTGACACGAGGATCACAACAATATGATAATCCCTGCAGCTGGCACACGCTCATCTGTTTTCCTTCTGTCATCTGCCACGCAGATAATAATTAACTCAACAGTCCGCTGCTTTATGTGTATTACAAACTTTTAATCCTAGAATTTGAAGCATTTTTACTGTTTTTGCTGTGATAGTAAAGGCGTGCGTGCGTGCGTGCGTGCGTGCGTGCGTGCGTGCGTGCGTGCGTGCGTGCGTGCGTGCGTGCGTGCGTGCGTGCGTGCGTGCGTGCGTGCGTGCGTGCGTGCGTGCGTGCGTGCGTGCGTGCGTGCGTGCGAGCTGGCAGGCCACGTGTACAGATCTGCACTGGTGCTGCTGCCCTTTCCTCTTTAGACGGTCAGTCACCTCCTCACCTCTCCTGAACCCCTCGCAGCTCTCTCCATTTCACAGAGGCATGCAGGAGCGGTTAGCACAAACATGCCATGCTAACACACTCACACCGGCTGTAACGCAGCAGACGAGCGCTGTCAGGTGGTCCAAACTTTTGATCTGTGAAGTTAATCACAATTAAACCACAATTCTGATTGAAATTCAAGGCGTTAAACATGTTTCCAGTGAAGTTTTATTGTTTTTTTTTTAAGTGCCTAAGCGCTCGACAGGAATGGGCTATTTCTGTACCAGCTGTGCTTTTTCTTTTTTTTTTTTTTCCTTTTTAAGAAAGCGGCATTGTGGGTAATGTGGCTGTTAGCTGTTTTGGGAAGCTGCATGCAGCTGTGGAATGCGTCTGGGCAGATGTGATCAGATTTTTCATAATCAGCCATTAAGGGTCCAGATGGGCCCGGGTTTCAGAAGCGCTTGTTACGTAAAGGTCGTGCTCCACGTTCAGCGTCTCCCCAGGAGAAACAAGGACCCGGCTGATTCAACATTACATCATCTTTCTCTGATCCCGTTTACAGCGCAGTTGGTAACAAGTTAAGACTCACTCTGGCTCAAAGCTGCTGTAGTTTCTGTGGATGTTATAATACAGAGCTGAGCTGTGTAGTTTCTGGGGTATCTTGCCTGATTATTGCCAACAAACACTCATGCTACAGCTCCGCTGAGGCTGCTGTTTGTGACCTTTGCCGAATCATTGGGGAACAGTTTCTTCTTCCTGATTTGCATTGTGAGCAGTGAAAGAGTGACTGGTGTATTCCCAGCATCAGCTCCAGTCATGATTCTGATTATTCCTTCATTTGTATTAAACGCTTGCATCGTAGCCTGTTAAAGATGTGGTCAACACTGCCAGAGCTTAGGGCTGGGCGATATGGACCAAAAGTCATATCTCGATATTTTTTAGCTAAATGGCGATACTCGATATATATCGATATTTTTTCCATAAAAATGCTTCTTGATTAAAATAAAAAAAATATCCCTTTCCTGCATAACAATTAAAATACACTGTGCAATTAATACAATGTAGACAGTAACAGGCAGACTTTTCCACTCAGGTTGACAGTTGTGCAAATAACAAAACATTTGTGCAAATCTCAAATAAAACATGTAAACAGATATTGCATCTTTTTGAGCAAATCTCAAATAATTACAACAAGTCAACTACTGTACATTTTACAGATTTTGTGCCAGGAAAACTAACCTGTCAACACTGTCAGGTTTCAGGGGTCAGCGTTGATGTACAGTCAATTTGTCGCAAAATAAGCTATCGATATAAAACGATATTGTCTCATACCATATCACGTTTGAAAATATATCGATATATATAAAAATTTCGATATATCGCCCAGCCCTGATTGTGAGCAGCGAAAGAGTGACTGGTGTATTCCCAGCATCAGCTCCAGTCATGATTCTGATTATACCTTCATTTGTATTAATCGCATGCATTGTAGCCTGTTAAAAATGTGGCCAACACTGAACGTATATTTTCATTTCATTCGGATTATAATTTATTTTCTATGAGATTCACAGATGTGTCTGCGAACCGTTTGGTAGACTTTATGCCTTCCTTCAGAAAGCAGCCACCTAAATATCAGAAGAGCGTCGCCTTATTTGGACTGTTTTGGTTGTAAGATGCACAAAACCAACGAGCCGAGGTCCCTCAATCCAACCATTTGTTATCTCTGCTCACGCAGAACGCTGGCAATGGAGTTCAACGCCGTCTGATAAAAGTGGCCTCCAGTTGCAGCAGCAGGTGTTGGAACTTATCACACGCTGGACTCGGGCAATTTACTTCCAAATGGCACATGGTGGCGAAGGCTGGCAGCATTTACAGTTCCAGTGCTGCACACAGAACTGTGATATGTAGATGAACTATTAACCAGGTAAATACTGTATACAACTAGAGGATAATGAAAGCCCCCTCACTCCTGATTATAAGTTATCAGTGACTGCGTTTCCATGCATCAATAACCCTTTTAAAACCCGAATATTGGCAATAACCCAAATTTGCACGGCCATGTAAACGCCAATAACCCCTTTGAATAACCTGAATATTGGGGTTTTTAAAAACCCCAATATGAGCCCTGGGTTCCTCCTTTTAAAACCTGAATATTGGGTCATGTAAACACCAAACGGAATATCCCCATCAAACGGAACAGGAATTTGTTTTCTGCACATGCTCTGTTCACAAGGAATCCTGGTCTTTTGAGTCCAGGAAGTTCTTCTAAACACGGAGAAACCAAGACCAGGAGGAGACTAATCACTTCATAAATGTAATGAAGGATATGAACATTTCTGCATTTGTAGACGGTAGAAAGTACCGGGATAGAAGATTTACAAGAAGGTGAGAGAAAAGTTGCGCGAAGCAGCATTTGTTTTGAATTTGGATACAGGAAGAAGAAGCAGAAATGACGGGAATTGCGTCATCACGTTCTCCACGCGTCGCTGGTTTGATCCAGATATCCTGAATGATTAATTACCATGTAAACGGAATATTCTCAATGTTTCAGTAACCGGAATATTAGCAATAACCCCAATTTTGACTGCATGTAAACTTAGTCAATAGCTAATTGTTCCAGTTGCTCAGCCGTGCTTTTGATTGATTATGTAACCAAACAAAGCTGAAACATTCCCATCATTTTAAAAGTTACTTTCACATGCAGAATATTCCCTTCGTAAAAATTTGCAAATTCTTTGGGAAAAATGTCAAAAGAAAGCTCTTGTTGTCACAATTTGGGAAGAAAGACAAAAGTCAAAATGTGGCAAAAAGTTAAACACCGGTTAGATTTTCCAATTTGAGATCTGGATGCGTTTGATTTGACTTTAATGATAACAATTACAGAGTCTTCTCAGCTGTAGTCAGTTTCTCTTTAGCTTCAGTTGTGTGTGGCTTCATGCATCCCAGCTGCATATCTTTACATGTTGCTGCTTGTGCAAACGGCAGAAAAACTGAGATATCATCTTGTTTTGGGGAGTCCAGCCTGTTTGTAGGATTGTGTTTCTTCCTTGTGGTTTCAGAATTAGCTAGAGTTGAAGATAACAAATAAATAAATGGAGTCTGCAGTCTTAAACTGGCATTTGGGGCGAGCAGGATTTTCCAGGATGCGAGCCAGCATAGTCCGGCTGGGTTCTGTTCTGACGGATATTTATGGTTAATTTAACTTTCAGTCGCATGCCGTGATGAACCTTGGACCGTGCTGTTTTGATTAATGGTTCCATCAACGTTCCGTCCAGCTGTCACACAGATTGATGGCTGTAGGTTGATCAATAACAGAAGGAACCAGCTAATCACAAAAAGCATAAATTATTGATATGCTTCCTGTGTTCATTGAGTGAATATTTAAGAGGGTGAAACTGCTTTTGCGTTGCGGGAGCGTGTTGTACATTGTTCCCTAGTGCAACATAGGGCTGGGGATCGATTCAAATGTCAAGAATCGATTCGATTCCGATTCTTAAGATTCAGAATCGATTATCAAGATTTGATTCTATTCCGATATTGATTTGGGTTAGTGTTAATAAAACTGTTTTTTGAGCTGTTGCATGAATTATATGACTGTAGTTATGCAAAATATTACTACTAGTATTATATTGAGATTCAACAGCAAGTATTGGCAGCTAATGATGCTGTAAGGACCAATCAGCTCCCAGAATGCTGATAGAACTGCTTTCAGAAACATCGTGGGTCAGAATTACCAAACAGATCCAGGAGGAAACAGAGACGGATGAAATCGGTTTTATTTTTTCCCACATTCCGTTTTTATTTGTTCCATTTTCGGTCTATTTCGGTTTTTAATTTCTGAGCATTTGGTTTTTAGCATTTTTTGCAAATGTAACCCCAAGACAGTATATAAAGTAATGAAATATAGACAATTTATGCAATTATAACCTAACACTTTAATGTTTTCATACCTTTAAACATATTTAAAGGCAAAAACATGGCACCAGTTATTCTCATGTCCAACAAAACATTCCTTTTTTGGGGATAAACAAAAAAATAACCAAAGGTTGTAATGTAATGATGAAAAAAATACATAAAAAAAAAAAAAAATAAATAAAAAAAAAATCGATCTTTAGACATATGAATTGATTTTTAGGAATTAATATGAGAATCGATTTAGAATTGGGAAATCGATTTTTTTCAACACAGGCCTAGTGTAACAGGGGCTTCACCACAGGCAGGTATCAAGCCCAGCAGGGATAACTCCACCTGAGACAAGAACTAGGTCACTTTCCCCTCTCTTGGCTCTGCTTCCTGGATTGTAATCTATAACATTGTGCCAGCAACAGTCCGTGTTACTTTGTGTAAGTTCCTGTTGCATGATCGCTGCTGCTGATATCCCCTTGATCTGCGCTGGGGCACTTTACAAGTTTCCTCTCAGTGCATTTCACTGTTTTGTTCGACGCACGTCTTTTATTTAACGTTTTAATTCCTCTGCCCCGTCGTCGTCTGCAGACGCCGGGACTCGCTCTCAGATATTGGGAACATCTGGGCCACGATGTGCAGCTGTTGATTTGCTGATTGATTGCTGTGACTGCATGCTCTTGTTTTTGGACGGTTGGAATCTTGAAAGCGTTACGAGTTTTTATCTTTTTTGAAGCGTCAGCTGAATTTTATTGATGGTTCCCTAGAAATTCGTGTGAGCTCTCAATTTCAAGAGGCAGCGTCTCTAAATGTGTCCTCACCGAGGCACGGAGGAGAAAATACCTCCAGCACGCTTGCCAAAAGAGGCTTCATAAATGCAGCTGAAAGTGGAAACGTATCATCAGCTATTTAGCCGCTTCAATCTGGTTGCTCTTTTTCATCCTCTCCATATGTCTCGGTCCCCCCCCTCCTACTGTACTGAGTGTTTGAAGTGTAAGCTCCGGCCGGGGTCATGCGAGTGCGGAGAGATCCAAAGAAGGTTGAGGCTTCTTAGCAGCCAAGCTGTTTCTTTTTTAAGGCTGTTAAGGTGGCGGCCGACTTGTTTACGCGGGCGGCGGGTCCTGAGCGCATATCAAAGCCCGTCTAACAGGCCACATGATGCATTTAAACGGATCCCCGTATGGAAAACATAAATGCATTTCACAGGCTTTGGAAAGCACGTCCTTATCCCGGTGTGAGGAGTGTAGAAGATCTCCAAAAACTCAAGTCTAATGCAGTGATTCTTGTGTATCTGCCGAGCAGTCGTATCGCTGCAGAAGACTTTTGACATTACGAATCCATCATGTGCTACTCACATTTACTGTACAACTTTATAATGCAATTAAGTTGGAAAGATGACAGCAAAATGGGAAAAAATACCTACTTATTGCTCCCTCTTTCAGCGAAGCCTTTTGCCCCTTATTAGCAGATTGATTTGCTCAGTTGCCATGGAAATACAGGACTGTCTCAGAAAATTAGAATACTGGGATAAGGTCCTTTTTTTCTGTAATGCAAAAATGTCCTACATTCTGGATTCAATACAAATCAACTTAAATATTGCAAGCCTTTTGTTATTTTAATATTGCTGATTATGGCTTACAGTTTAAGATTAAGATTCCCAGAATATTCTAATTTTTTGAGATAGGATATTTGAGTTTTCTTAAGCTGTAAGCCATGATCAGCAATATTAAAATAATAAAAGGCTTGCAATATTTCAGTTGATTTGTAATGAATCCAGAATGTATGACATTTTTGCATTACAGAAAATAAAGGACCTTATCACAATATTCTAATTTTCTGAGACAGTCCTGTACATCCCTTAAACTTCACTATCGTTTATTATGTATACACTAAAATTCATATTTTCACAAAGGAGATGCATAACTGGCCCGTAACAAGGATGCAGCCATTTCTTAGCCGGTTCCAGCTGGACCAGCTATCACGAGCTCAGACGCTGAGAAATCCCATTTTTCCTGTGGTCCGTAAAAGCCTCATGCAGAGAAGGACGAGGGGTCACATGTTCACCTGCAGCGCCGTGTCCTTGGTGTAATGTTTCACTGGGAGCATGTACCAGCGCTAGCCCGGTCACTGCATGTCATTGCTCCCATTTGATACGCAGCTATTTTATTTATTTCTTTATTTCTTTGTCGTCGAGATACACGTTTCAGGAATTTGAACTTTACCTAAGCTCAAAATAGATATTATATATTGTGCCGCCACACACCGACCTGCTGGAAACCACTCCCCGTCAGGTTTACAACTCACTCTTGGACATTGGATATTACTTGATATGCTTAATGTTGCATTTTTATTACCTGGTGTACTTGTTTACATTTGCCAACGCACAGATTCAGCACTTTTATGCTACTGTAGGTTCAAGGTTTGTGGGGTGGCGAAAAAAAAATCTGAAACACTTTTATTGTATTTTCAGACAAGTAAAAAAGAGAAATCTGGATTTATTCTGATGCCGTTTATTTTAAATTTAGTCTAATTTGGGGGGTTTCCAGTGACAGAGAGAGAGGGCTCTGCAGCTGCTCTACTAATGAAGTAAATGCAGAAGTTATTGATGGTTTTTTAAATAGAAAATTAAAAAATCCTACTGGACAGTTGATTGTGGAGCCTTTTCAGCGCAGGTCTATCTAATATCAGGACCTTATTGTTCCCTATCAACACACAACGCTTCTCTTTTCTGCAGAACGCCAGTTTAATTTAGATTTCTAGGTCCAGACCGGGAGGTCTGACCTCCAGGAACCAGCCGTCAATTTGGGTTTGAGATCCAGAAACTTTTGGCCACTTTTGGAAATCTTTTATTTTTTATTTCTCGCCTTTTCGGCCTTTTTCCCGCCATAATTTTGGCGGTTGCAGTCCATAGGGCAGTATTAATTATGATCTAATATTTTCAGATGATAATGGTAGAAAAATGAATCAACGTTGAGATTCACACGGGGACTTTTGAAAAAAGACGACAGAGATAATGACACATGTGGCTGCATCTTCTAGGAAGAAATGTTTTATCTTTCATCGCTGACAGCTCAAGACCTTCGGGGTTTCCATGGAAATATTTATCATTAGGTTTATTGTTACCATGGCAACTTATTACACTGATATGCATTTTCCGATTTGGTCACTTGTCAAAATGTGAGGCTGAAATCTCCCCCTGGAGTGTCTGATCAGATTAAATAAAAGGTGATGAGTGAATCAGATGCAAAGCCTCGACGTCCCTGCTGGGATCGATGTCTGTAAATGACTCGGCTCTTCCAGTGCAGACGGACGGAGCTGGGAACAGACGTACAGGCGTACAGACGTCAGGGTGTAACGTCCAGGTCCAGAGGTCATTTTAGTCAAGTGGAAATTGAACATTATGAGTCTGCTTTTGAGGCGAAGCCTAAAAACACAACTTCAAAAGACTCTGAATTCAGTTTTCTTACTTGTGATCATTTTAAATTCAAATTCAAATTCAAAACAACTTTATTAATCCCTTGAAGGGCAGTTTGATTTGGCAGCTCACACCCAAACACACACATAACAAACACATAACACATTCAATAGAACACAGAGAGAAAGTTGGCAGCTGTGTGCAAAAATCTGCAATTTGTTGCATTAAAAAAGTGCTGATACTGATAAATTAATTAAAAAACAGTCTATACAAACACTGTATACACATTCCTAGAAGGTACACAGTACCCTTTTGTACTATTCATAATCCAAATAGCCAGTTTTGTGACTTACTCGTGTTATCTTCTCAAATGTTGACGCTCTTATTGGGACTTATGGGTTGAACTCGTGGTTGAGCAGAGGTAAATAAATACATGTTAAGACCTGAAAAGCAACTCTAATCCATATTGGAACAGGGCTCAGTCACACACGCTCTGCGTCCTCGCTTGTATAAACGGAGACTCTGGACTGTGTCGGCAGCCGGCCCTTAAAATGGAGTATGAGCTCAGGGGTCCTGAATGAAGCGATGGCTATCTGTCGTCTGCTCCACCGGCACAGCGACCGCCTGCATTTCAGCTCCCCCATCTTTATCACTTGGATGACTTACTTTCCACTGTGGCGTACGTGAGTTTCTACCAGCGGGATGCGGGTGATGATGACGGCAGCATTCGTAGGTTTAAAAGCCCGGCCCGCCTTAGTCCTGCGCCCCCTTCGGCCCTCGTTGATGTTGGGAATCTATAATAGCAGTTGTAGCTAAGACCAGTACTGGAGTTGAGGGGGATGAGGGGGGATGAGGGGGGATGACATCTCCCCTGATATCAAAACGGTCCAAATCATCCCCCCTGTAAAACTGCCATCCCTCCTTTCCATCCCTTATGTCATTTCATCAATGAATGTGGTTTTACTGCTATTTCAACATTTAGAAACATCACCAGAAAAATAACACCAGAAAAATAACTTATTTGACAATTTTCACCTGTTTCAAGTAAATTTTCACTTGAAATAAGTAGGAAAATCTGCCAGTGGGACAAGATTTATCTTCTTATTACAAGCAAAAAAATCTTGTTCCACTGGCAGATTTTTCTGCTTATTTTAAGTGAAAATCTACTTGAAACAGGTGAAAATTGTTGTTTTTTCCAGTGATGAGTCTTGTTTTAAGTGTAATGAGATTCTTTTTACTAAAATGAGACATTTTAACTAGAAATAAGACAAATATTCTTGTTAAGATTGTGAGTTTTTGCAGTGATCCAGTTTACTTATCCTGTGAAGGACAGAGTCATATTGATAAGTTCAGAAAACTGTTTTTATTGTTGTGTTTTGATGTGTTTGATGTAAGCCCAGTGGATATTTAAAGCTTACAGAAGGCTGCATTTAACTGCTGCTATGTCATTCCTGCAGTATTTCTGCAGGTGTTTTGGTCACTGCTATTATTTGTAATATATTATATTATTTGTAATCAGCACAAATTATCTGTCCCCATATGATAAAATCCACCATCCCCCTGGATTTCTTTTTAAACTCGAATACTGGCTGCACCGCAGCAGCTACGGCAGGGTCGGGTCGGCTCTCCGGATCAGCGACCTCCCAGAGCCATTCCTGCTTTCTTCAGAAAGGAAAAGCCAGGAAAAGAAAACTGATACACTTCTGACAACATCTTCACAAAAGCACAAGATGCACATCTCCATCTACAGAGGGTGGAAATGTGCTTATGCTAATTTTTTTGAAAAAAGAAACAGAACGTCTTCAGGTTTTCAACAGGAAATTGATTAGTGGAAGTGTTGGTGAAAACGAAGCCATCCTCTGCCGTAGCCGCCCGCGTTCACACACAAAAAAAAAAGTCCCCAAACTCGTTTGCATGCATTCAGGTGGTAAATTGAAATAAAAACAAACAGGAGGCTGCTGTTCCGCTGCAGCGATAACGAGAGCAGTTACAGCTACCCAACATGCCAGGGTTCAGGTGTTGCATGCATATGCATTGGCGCTTGTTTCTCGGCTGAATTATTCACCCGATTCATTTGGTTTGTCTGCCGTCTGAACAAGATGGAGTTGAACCGTGGGCAGAACTACAATGGTGTGTGAGTGAAACAGATGGCCCCGTAGCGCCGCTCCGTCCTGGGATCAGATTGATTTCAAGATCACGCCACAAACAGTTTTCTCACTTACTCACTCAGCCCGTAACACGGCAGCGTAATAGAGTTTCTTTCGACCACAAAACTGCATTTTCTTCCCGTTAAGATGCACATGTGGGAAGTCAACAGAAACATTAAATAATCAGGGCCCTTTGTCCTCTCCTTTTGTGTAATTACAGCTACTTTTTTCGTGATTCGAGACGTCCTTAAACGCTGAAAGTTTGTGGTTTACCAATATGAATTTCTCTCGATTTAACGCATGTGTTTCTTTAAAACTTCTGCTTTCTTAAATATCATTTTCCACGTTGTGGAAACAGTCAGAAGTTCCATCTTTTCACTGTTTCTATCGAAGACAGCTGTCATAAAATGCTTTTATAATTACGGCGCGCCATTGCAAGCGCCATGAATTCTCCGGCATGTCTTGATATGTTTTCTGATCATGAGTCAAGATGAGGAATTTCCTTCTTTCTTTCTTTTTCTTTCTTTCCATTGCTGGTTTGTCTGGGTGAAAAGTAGGACGTCGCGTCTTCACCGCAACCCTCCTAAACGGTGACATTTCTGCCGTCGTGCACCTGAATGTGGGTCAGTGTGGCTCGCAGCATCACCTTTAATCCACCTCCTCCTCGACTCAGCAAGAAGGCCGTTAATCTGCCGGAGTACAAACGTCTTCTCTGCACACATTACTCTCCCGCTCCGCCTTTCTGATTGGACGGGAGGAGAACTAATCTGGGCGTGTGAGGGTTTGACGGCCAAGTTTCAGGGATCACCGCTCGTTCATCTGTTTGTTTTCCACACCAGAAGTGGGACGGCGTTTGAAAGGAGTTTGTTTTCCACAAAGTCAATTTGTAACTTTTAATCATGTCTAGACCAAAGTAAAAAAGGATAGGAAGGTTATCTGGTTTTACTTTTTGAATCGTGTTCAAAGTCGCTGGCCGATTGGCCGTGTAAAGCGTAAGTGCATATATTTGTGGTGTTTTAAATAAAGATGTTATCTGGACCTGGCTCATATCTGCTACAGTTTGACGTTAGTCTGTTATATAACCAATAAGCACGCTGGCGTCTGGATGATCTTGGAGCTGAAACAGTTTTTGGTTGCTGCTCTGCACCGGGATGAGTTGGAGATAGTTACAACTCAGACCATTTGATTTATTATCATTTCGTTTCAAGACGTTTATATTTCATATTTATTCCTTCATTACTGAGAGAATGATATTGATGGGCAGCGATAACTCGTGCCATGGCTGTAGTGGAAATACTGGGAAGCTGCTTTCAAACTATTTATTTTTCTTACTTTGGGTCTTAACGGGTTGAATCATTTTAAAGTTATTTTTCCATAGTTTTTTTTTATCTGATTATTGGAGGCTTACATGAAATATAAAGTGCTTAAAAAGCTTTTTATCAGTTGGCATAAAATGCCATTTGTCCTTGAAGAGGTGGACTATGGACAGTTTAAGCTGTAAATGCTAATGGCCTGAAAGTGAAAGGGCGTTTGTCAATCCGCCCTTTCAGTCGGTCAAAAATTGCTCAAGTGCCCCATTAAATTAAGTTTTTAATTTTTTAAGCAAAGAAATGCAATAGTTTTGTGGTATTAGAGCTCTGAATATTCTGAAGGTGGGGGGAAATGCATGGGAGCGTGCAGACGAGCGGCTGGGATCCAAGGCTGCAGGAGCTCATGTTGTAGCCGTCACTAGACAACGCAGAGGACGGGAGTCTCGTCAATGATTTACCAGAGCAAAGTTACTGTACATATGGAGGCAAACATGCACCGCCTTCAGCTGGTATCAGGCCTGCACCGGGTTATTATTAGAATATTGGAAAGCTGCTTTGCAGGAATATCTAATAATGGTGTAATTTTGCACTTTCAGTGGAGGTCTAATGTCTTTTTTTCCTTCTTTCTTTCCTGCCAGGAGAACTATTTCCTTTTTTTTTTTATGTTTGCTGACTGGTTGTCAGTACTCACTCAATTCCAGCTTCTGAACCTGAAATAAACTACCGGGCCGAGAGCACGGCCATGTGGTGGTGAAAACCTGAATCTTCCACGACTAAGGGCCAATCCCAATACACCCCTACTTTCTACCACTACCCCTAAAATTCAAGCCACAAATTTTAGGGCCCTTGTAATCTTCCCAGGGCCCTGTCCCAATACTCCCACTACTCCTACTTTTCAGCACTACCCCTAAATTTAGCTTGCTACGTCACTGCGTGGTTTACGTTCGGGTACGTAAGCGACTGCGTAGTTACGTTTGCACAAACGTCACACCATATCAGGAAGCCCAGAGCCAAAAGCTGTTTTAATTTCAGCTGTAGCGCTGTTAATATGCCACTTTATTAAGTTTTAATATTTTTTCAGGCGTAAAAGTAACCGTTAAGATCCCCAACCTGGGCTCAGTTTATCCAAATAACGCCTGTTAAGAAATTTGATCCGATGTTTTCTGGGGATGAGAAGATCTGCCGGCTCGGGAGCTGATTTATGGTTCCGTGTTAAATCGACGCAGAACCTACGTACGGCGCGCGTTGCCGCGTAACCTACGCCGTAGGCTCTGCGTTGGTGTAACGCAGAACCATAAATCAGCATTTATTCTGACGAGGTTTGAAAAAGACTTTGCAACAACGGGCAAACGAGTGATTATGTACATTCACTGAGTGAATATTATGAAAGTAAAATATATATTTCTCGCTAGAAATGTAATCAAAACGCATTTTTATGCAGAAACTAACTCAAAATATTGATTTTATTCACCAAAAAATAAGAAATGTCCGCCATGTTTTTTTTTTTGATTCAGTGTGCAAATGACGACGAAAAGCATTCTGGGAAATTTTTCTGGCCCTTGGTCAGCGAGTCAGCATCTGAAAACCCTCGCTCTTTAGGGCCAGATTGATACACACTAACCCTCGTTTAAGTCACTACCACTAGGTGAAAAGAGGAATTGGGACACCACTACTCTCACGGGAACGCGCAACATTTAGGGTTAGGACTGAAAAATAGGGGTAGGGGGGGGATTGGGACTGGGCCTGACAGTAACTTTGGTTGTGCAGAGCGCTCTCCTCGCGTACGTCATGACAGCAGGATCTGTTTGTGGGGACGGCTGGAGTCCTGCAGCACGGACCGGTATCAGCAACAGGTCGGAGCAGAACGGGCGTAAACCTCACGTTATTATCTCGACTAAGCAAACAGCTGCTGAAACAGCTGGTTGGCCGCCGACTTTATCACCGACCGGTGTCTGTTCAGGACGTGCGTGGTTCCACGCATTGACGACACCTCGTAGCTGCAGTTGTTTTCAACATTTTGTCTTCGTCCTATCCTGTTTTACTCACTCTCCTCCCTACTAGAGTTTGCAGCAGCGTCTTCAGCTCAGTAGACAAAACCAACTCCACCATTCTTGCAAACAACAAGGGACCACTTATTGGGTGGTGGTTTGAACAATCGACGTAATCAGAAAGCTTTTCTTTTCATTGGAGATTGTTCCCGTCCCCACTTCCACTGAATTGGCTGAATTGATCACAGCCCTTCTTGTCGTTTAGATCCAATTATTGGCCAGTGAATATCGACCAACCTGTCGCCCACCGTTGAGTCACCCTGCTAAAACAGAAGCCCCTGCACGTCTGCAGCCGCACTATTTTCACCTCGCTGGGGCGAAGGCCAGGACACTATTTTTAGACATATGCTAGGTTGCATTGCTGCAAGTCCGGCAATTGTGTGTGTGTGTGTGTGTGTGTGTGTGTGTGTGTGTGTGTGTGTGTGTGTGTGTGTGTGTGTGTGTGTGTGTGTGTGTGTGTGTGTGTGTGTGTGTGTGTGTGTGTGTGTGTGTGTGTGTGTGTGTGTGTGTGTGTGTGTGTGTGTGTTTTTGTTTAGTTTTTTTCAATGGAAACATAATTGTGCGATGGGAGAAGCAGATAACTTTGTCATTTTGTCTGTATTTACCGCTATGACTTATTGGTTATTTACATTCAGGGATAACTCGGCTGCCTTTGAAATCCAGCCTATAGTTTTCCTCTTGTCTGTATTTGCTGCTAACAGCTGATGATGGATGGCACGGTCGGGTTGCCTTATACGAAAGTTATAAGACGTCATACACGTTTCTTTCTATATCATCAACCAGTGAAAGAGCTGGTGACTGTTTGCACTATTAACTGTATTTTTTTTATCCTTTTTTTATTAGATCAAGTCTGTAATCCTAAACATTTTGGTTGTTGTTTCACCAGGGGTTGTTATTTTCCGTTAAAGGTTGAGCAAATGTGCTATTATTTGGGTGTTTTTTACTCACAGAGGTACAATCCTCCCTGGGAAGACGTGGTTCCCATCACAGAGTCAACATAATACTGTGGCAGGGTGGAGGAGCAGCCACTCAGCCCAATCAACCTCTCCACCCTGCCTGGCTACATAAGAAGTGGCTGCACAGCAGCAAGGTTCTGCTGGGAGAAGGTTCTGCTGGTGCACGTGTGACGGTGTGATCGAATAAAGGAGTTCCTGCACTAAACCCTGTGTCCTCTGTCCTGTCGGGCCCCACGTTGGGCGCCAGACAGTGGCGTTGGGCAGTTGGGCGTTGGGTGGCAACGAGCAAGCTCGTTGCCACTGGGGCCGACCGACAGGACAAAGGACACAGGGTTTAGTGCAGGACCTCCTTTATTCAATCACACCGCCACACGTGCACCAGCAGAACCTTCTCCCAGCAGAGACCTCTTGCTGGTGTGCAGCCACTTCTTATGTAGCCAGGCAGGGTGGAGAGGTTGATTGGGCACAGGTGTGCCCAATCGGCTGAGTAGCTGCTCCTCTACCCTGCCACAAATACACTTTTTGACTTGGAAAAGATTTCAAACACACACACGCAGAAAAACTCTCAATCATGCTGCCAACTTAAGAACAGCTAATGATTTTTGTTCAAAAGTAAATGTAATGAATGTAGCTTGAAGCTGATCATCACGGTTGGAAAATAGCTTTTATGCCACCGATCGCTCCTGGCTTTGTGTTTGACAACTGTAGCTGTTTTAGTGGATGTTGATTGAAGAGGAAGTTGCCGTTTTAAACTAACACAGTATTTCCCATCATCCTTTACAGGGATGCCCTGCAGAATCAGATATGCTCACGTGACCGTGGTATACTTTTCCTAACTTGAAAACACGGCTGTAATATTATCGTGGGTTTCTGCCATCTCCTGCTCTCCTGCCCCAAACTGCAAAGCTGCAGAGCATTTCTTTCTTCTGTGCATGTTGACAACAAAAAGACGAGTTTGTTGCTGTACGACACCCGCCTGAACACCCACACGCACGTCTTCCTCTTCCTCCCACTTCTCTCCGTTCTTTCATGTCTCTACTGTCTAAAGGTCTCCTCCACCACTTCAAGCATCGCGCTACGTCACAGCCGTCATGTTCATTCCCTGCATTCTTGCCATCTGTCTGCTTGGCCCAAATTTCGCATTACACCGTGAGTCATCTTTGGCTCCCTTCGACCACTTTCCGTGCCCTCGCTTTGCTCCTTATCTTCAGCAATGCGGCGGGAAAAACCCTAAACTTGGTCACTGCAATGTGAAAAAGGAAAAGAGCTATGAAAACTGCCTTCTGAGTACCTTATTTCAAACACGCCGAGCCGGTTCACTTATTACCTGCAATAAATCATCTACGTGACATTTATGACATCACTAAGGTACGGGTCATCTGCACTGCCTGCCCTCTTTGTTTTCATCCGTTAATTTCATGTAATAAAGAGCGTACAGCTGGCTTGTGTAAGAGGAGGTTGCACTATAGTCAAGTAGGGCATGACTATACATGTGATGGTGGAGTCAGATACGGACTGGATTGTGCTGCAGCTACAGAGAGTGTACAGGACTGTCTCAGAAAATTAAAATATTGTGATAAAGTTCTTTATTTTCTGTAATGCAATTAAAAAAAACTAAAATTTCATACATTCTAGATTCATTACAAATCAACTGAAATTTTGCAAGCCTTTTATTATTTTAATATTGCTGATTATGGCTTACAGTTTAAGATTAAGATTGCCAGAATATTCTAATTTTTTGAGATAGGATATTTGAGTTTTCTTAAGCTGTAAGCCATGATCAGCAATATTAAAATAATAAAAGGCTTGCAATATTTCAGTTGTTTTTGTAATTGCATTTCAGAAAATCACAATATTCTAATTTTCTGAGACAGTCCAGTATAAACATGCTGGTCAAATTATTTTTTTGGACACAAAAGTTTAAGATTATTTATAATAACTCACCCAAAACATAAAAGTTGAATTAAGAAGTACAAGCTTATATTTGAAGTGTTTGAATGAAAGTGAATGCATCACTGCGTCCACTCGCCTCTCTAGGGCACCGGTGTGAAACCCGGAGGAGCGGCTTTGGTTTTGCAGGCGTGGTGGTTGAAACTCTTCCACTGCAGCATTTCTCTTAAAGCCCATCATTTGCTTTCAAAAAAGAAGAAAAATCCAAGGCACTCTTCTGCAAATATAAAAAGCCTTTATTTAAATTGGCTATTTTATGTAGAAAAGATTAAAAAAGTGGGTTACAGCCCACGCGTTTGGGCCACAGCCTTCCTCAGGGTGTAACACTCAACGCACTGATTCTCCTTAAATGGGATGATTGAAATCACCTGGGCAGGTGGGAGGACAAATGCAAAACAAGAGAAACAACAGATAATGTCCAATAGATGGCTCCACCAATTGTCAAACAACCAAACACTGGAGATAGGAGAAGAAAAGTTACAAAAAAGGACTGAAATCAATATCCTCATTTAAACCTGGATAGATAGTGGCTTTCATTTGGTAAATATAAAAGGTCTCTCTCTGCAGAAGTAATTTGAGTCTGTCACCACCTCTAATGTTTTCTTGAATACCTTCTAGGCCTTCAACCATAAGTGAACCTGGGTTGCTTCATGTGCTTCAAAAAAATGCTTAGCCATTGGGTAATCAAAATTAGCTTTTCTAATAGCAAACTTATGCTCAGAAACTCACTCTGGACTTTCTTTTTTGTTTGGACTCTTCATTTGCTTTGTCTGGTCTGAGACGGTGCACCTGATTGGACCGCAGCCAAGCTCTGCCGGGGCCGGGGGGGGAACCAGAAACCCGTCTGACGGCGATCCTGACCCTGAACCGCCTGCAGCCGCCGACACCAAACGGCTGACAGCTACTCTCTTAACTATTTAAACTCATAGTTATAATTCCAAAGGGATCAAAAGTCTGCAGACTTCCCGTCGAAGGTTAAGTTGGGGAAATTTGGAACTGGTCCAACTTGTGTTACTGACAAAACAAGCACGTTTAAGTTTCTCGTAACAGGCTAATGTCATACGTTCAGTTTAGTCTGCTGGTGTAGTGCCGGCGCGGCGCAGACCGCTTCAGTACAAGTTCAAGTGTAAAGTCAATATTTTTATTCATCTCTTACCTCAGACACAAGGAGAACAAAAGAAACGACAGTCAGTCTGACTTAATAATTGGGGTGGGAATCTGCAGCCCGTCATTTTCTGGTTTTTCGTGTTGGATCTGGAAGCTGGCCAGTTTATGTAACACGGCTTAGTCGGGCATCTACGCTTGTTTACATTTACCCTCCTGGAAATCAGCGCGCCATGCAGGCTCGGTGACGTGGCTACACCAGCATGTGAACATTTTGGACCTTAAAGGAGACCTATTATGGCATTTAATGTATATTTTAAACAGGCCTTGAATGTCTTAAAAACAATCAAAAGCTTGTTTTCTCTACATGAATCAGAAATTCAACCCTGGGCCATGGCTCTAGTTAGGGCTGCACGATTCTGGACAAAATGAGAATCACGATTTTTTTGCTTAGAATTGAGATCACGATTCTCTCACAATTTTTTTTCCAATATAAAATGTATTGCACTTATTACTTTAACTTTGCAACAGCTGAACAAAAATATAATAACAATAAACATCTCTTGTATTCTTTACACAAACCTTTGAATAATTTAAACAATAATAACAATTTTGAACAATATTTGTTCCTCCCTGAGTTGAACACCCTTTCAGAAAGGGGACTTGTAACAGATCCTGTAGTTCTGAGGCAACAAATTATTCCTCTGGCTGGGATGAACCCCCCATTGCCTTTTGCTGCTATTAAGAAGCTGCCGATACAAAAGGTAAACGTTACAAAAAATATGATGGTGCCTGATAAAAGACTGGCATCAACTTTGTAACAGCTGAAATTGAACATAAAAACAATAAACATCTCTCTTGTCTTTAAATAATTTAAACAATAATAACAATTTAACAATATTTGTTCCTCCCTGAGTTGAACACCCTTTCAGAAAGGGGACTTGTAACAGATCCTGTAGTTCTGAGGCAACAAATTATTCCTCTGGCTGCTTTTTGCTGTAACAGCTGACATTGAACATAAAAACAATAAACACCTTCTTGTATTTAAATAATTTTAACAATAACAATTTTAACAATATTTATGTGCAATATGTGTCAGGTGATGAGAAAGGTAGATGTTTCTCCAAATGTAATCCACAATCATTAACAAAATATAACAAACATGACAACATGATAGTTGACCATGACAGGACTACAACAACCTAGAACATAGGCCTAGTCCTTTTTTATGCAGCCATCTTTAAAAAAAAAAAAAAATAAATCGTCGTCATTTGGAAATGAGATCGCGTTCAAGCATGAATCGAGATCGCGATTTTTTAACGATTAATCGTGCAGCCCTATCTCTAGTTTTACCGCTTCTAAAGCCTTTTTCTATGAGTAATTCTGAGGGGGCAGGGCTATGATAACGAGGCTCTGTGCTGATTGGCTGCCTGAATGACATGTAGCAGGGGAGGGAACAAAGCCTTTCCGGGGAGAAGAGCAGCGGCTCCGTACACAAAGCGTGTCCCATGCGATGCGAGCGTCAGCGACAAAATCAATTCCATTGCTTTATTTATTTTCTATTGTTATTTTTCTACTGTCCTAACTGGCCGTGAGTTTAATGGTTTCAGTGTGGACAGAGAGCGTCCGATGTCACGCAGCTCGACGCGACGGATGCTCGCATGCAGTTATGACACGGTGTAAATGACTCCCTGGGATCTAAAAGGTTCTGCGTTAAATCGACGTGTACCCTACGCCGTAGACTCTGCGTTGGTGTAACGCGGAACCATAAATCAGCTTTAGTTCCCTGAAGAGGGAACGGGTCACCTCGTCTTCACACTAATTCACACAGGAAGATTTAATTGAATTCTAAACAGGTACACCACAGTTATTTACTCCGATTCCTCATCATTTCATTTCTTATGTTACAAGACAAATGAATCATGTTAACTGTAAATAAATCACAACACTGAATTTTCACAAATGACAACTTTATTGTTAAAAAAATAAAATAACATAAGTTGTATATAAATAACATGTATGCACTATTGCTGGCTCAAGGAAGGTGTCGTTGAAGCTTCAGGTGCTTGGAAGATCTGAAACCATGAACAGAAAAAAATGTATTACTAATAGAGCTCCGGTGTTCCCTAACACTCCGTTAGGGAACACTGGAGCCACTGGAGCTGCTCACCGGTCCGGTGAGTGGCTCCGGTGCTCCAGAGCTAAATACTTAGCCCATGCAAAGATCATAATTGTAGACAAATATAAATAACATAAAAAATTAACGTCACTTACCGCTGACTCGTGTGCAGTTGCCGGGTCCGTGCTGTTGGAACTGATCCTTTTATGAGGGTAAATGTCGATGCAAAACCTAATTTCTACTGTCCCTCGTTGTTCAAAAAGCCACCGCTGAACAATGGCGGAGCTCCAGCCGGCGGAGTTAGTTGTGGGCGTGGTTTCAGCAGCGGAGGAGACCGAGGCGTGGTTTGCATTTTGGTTACATAACGAAAATGCGCAAATTTGAACGGCTCATAGAAGTCACATGACACTGGAAGGATCCTCCGGGCGGGGTGACCAGACACTGCAGAATTTGGTTGCTTTCCTCCTTCTCTGAGTTGGCAGGGTGAGGGGAGACCACTTTATATATGTTAAAGCAAGAAAAAACCTGTTTTTCATAATAGGTCCCCTTTAATTTGAATTAATGATGTATGATTCCTCTTAAAAACCCACCGCATGTCATCCCTGGGCGGTCGCGTGCACCGCATGATGCCACGATCTGAAGTCTGTGGTATCACTTGCATCCATTGAAGCAAAAAGGATGAAAACCAACACTTTGAGAGTCAATGCCAGTGGCAGTTACCCCCCCCCCCCCTTCACTTGCCGACGTCACCCTGAAACACATTTACGCAATGCCAGTTTGAGGTCACTTTGACAAACAGCAGCCAAGCAAAGAGCGTTTGCACGGCGGCCTCGGCTTTTCAGGAGTTTGCTTGGTAACAGCAGAGCAGGCCCGTAAAGTTCAAACAATCCTGGTTCTGTAGCGGGATGGTAAAGACTGAAGACTTTTGTTAGGGTCCAAGACAACCTGAATGAATATATATGTTTCCAGAAGGCAACCAGGGGAATTGTTTAATTGCAAGCTTTGAATAAACTAAAAAAAATCATTCCACGCCCACCGTCAGGGATTCGACACAGAGGTAGTTTTAATTTGATTTTGAACGTGTTTGCACAGGAATGTCCCTCTGTTCACTGCTGCATCGTCACAAGTCTAATAAAGTGACTACTGATAACGTGCAAGTTCTGTAAATAATTGAAAAAAAAGGAGCGTTCATAGCCTTGCCTACAGTATTTGGTCATAAATACTGTATATAAGTACCGATCCATCGCTGGAGGCGAGCAGTTTGCCCTCAGGACAAAGATTAATGTCCATATTTCTGCAAATTCAAAGTCAAAACTGCTTCGACTCCGTCTTTAGGGAAAGATTTCTGTCTTTAGCATCTAAAAATAGACCGAGGGGTGTTTTCACTCTGGAATTTGGCCTGAAGGAGCCGGGAGCTGCAGCAGCGTCTCAAACAGAAGAGCAACATGAATGGTGTTGTGTGCGTAGCGATGTGTAGGAGCCGAGAGCGGCTGCTGAGCTGAGGTTTGATTTACTGGAGGTGTGGACGGCAGGCAGGCAGGCAGGCAGGCAGGCAGGCAGGCAGGCAGGCGAGCAAACGGGGGAACAGGACCAGAGGCGTCTTCAGTATTCACATTCATTACTCAGGTAGAAGTATAGATACTAGAGTTTAAAAATACTCCTGTAGAAGTTGAAGTATCAACTCAAGTTTTTTACTCAAGTAAAAGTATAAAAGTACTGGTTTCAAATCTACTTAAAGTATAAAAGTAAAAGTAATGTAAGGGGGAAAAAGCCATTAAGGACAAAAGCCATTGAAAATGAATGTATCTTAGTATAATGCAAATATATTAAAGAAGCATATATGTGTACTATTGAGCATTAACATGTGTTTCAGAGAGCAGGAGATATGATGACTAGTTGCCTATAAGTATTGTAATGGTGCAAAAGTCAAACTTCATGTTCATGTTATCATTTATCCTAACCTTTATTGGAATGTACATCCAAGTTTAGTTGCAGGAATCTGAGGGAACGGATGTAAGAACAAAACTGGACAAGAACATCTGAAACAACCACAACCAAATTCACTCTATCCGGATGGAGCAATTTAACTGGATAGTTTTTATTTAAAGGCCGAAATGAAATAGAGTAACGAGGCTGTTTTTAAAATGTAAGGAGTAAAAAGTACAGATAATTGCGTGAAAATGTAAGGAGTAAAAGAAAAAAGTCGTCTGAAAAATAATTACTCCAGTGAAGTATAGATAACCAAAATTTCTACTTAAGTAAGGTAACGAAGTATTTGTAGTTCGTTACTTGACACCTCTGAACAGGCAGGCAGGTCTGAAAACTGACGGGAACAACCAGAACCAGAGACGGATCAAACTGGCAAGCAAACTCTTTCTAGATGGCCAAATGCGGCACCGCCGGGTCAAAACAACCATGACCTGAAGGCCCAGCAGGTTTATATAGCGGTGCAGGTGAAGACCCTCGTTGCCCCGGGAGACGGAGAGGCACGCGGACCACAACAACCACAGTGGGGAAGGTTTGTGATCAACAGCAAGCCATATGACATTATTCATATACAGGACTGTCTCAGAAAATTAGAATATTGTGATAAAGTCCTTTATTTTCTGTAATGCAAAAATGTCATACATTCTGGATTCATTACAAATCAACTGAAATATTCAAGCCTTTTATTATTTGAATATTGCTGATCATGTATCACAGCTTAAGAAAACTCAAATATCCTATCTTAAAAAAATAGAATATTCTGTGAATCTTAATCTTAAACTGTACGCCATAATCAGCTATATTAAAATAATAAAAGGCTTGCAATATTTCAGTTGATTTGTAATGAATCCAGAATGTATTACATTTTAGTTTTTTTAATTGCATTACAGAAAATAAAGAACTTTATCACAATATTCTAATTTTCTGAGACAGTCCTGTAGTATCTCCAATATGACATTACTATGGGTCTGGGGAGGCAGCTCAGATTTATAAGTTTAAGGTTCTTTGGCGCTTTAGGTTCGGTCTCAACAGTGTCTGAACGAACCGGTGTACAATTGTGAAGAAAGTTAATTTGATCACTTTTCACAAATACTTCTAAATACGCTTTGAACTTGTTTAGCGTATTCAGATGAAAGCACTTGTTTGTTGCAGGGTGATGGTTGATGTGGGAGCGCCGACAGCTGCTCATGTGATTGAGCTGTTTCCTGCAGGGCTGGTTGCACTCGGCCCGTTTCATTTCGTTGCTCAGAAACCCGCTTGGTTTCTTCCCCCTTTTCTCCAGACAGAACAACAAAATGCACGGGCGTCCTCACAGCTCCGCCTGCACAAATACCGGAGCGACACTTCAGAGCCGTGACGGCGTTACACCGGGCTGTGTAGTCCTCGTTACTTGAAATGAGACGACGCATCGGTGAAACGGCATCAGCCACTCGTGAACACCAACGCACCTAGATCATGAGAATCATGGGAAATCACAGTTTTCAAGAACTTTCAGTTCTGTTTTTACTTTGTATCTGTTGCTGAAAGAAAACGAAAGTTCAGTCGGTTATTGCAGAAAAATTGCTTCAGACTCCACATAACTCAGGACGGCAGCTCCCGCTGCGGCCGCTGGCTCTAATCCCATTTTAGTCTATTAAAAACATGGATAAGCTCTTAAGAGATGTAACAAGAATGGCTGCTTTAAATGAATCATCTCGGGGCTTAGAGCCGCATGTCACCAAATCCACCACAGCTTTGGCCTCCTAATCGTTTGTCTGGTACCCGTACGAAAGCAACAGCGCCGGAAAAAAAAACCTCGCAGAGTATCGTATTCATTTATTTATTTGCATCCTGTTTATTTCTGGCTACACATACAACTCTTTCCTTGTTCCTGCTGTGACTGTCAGTCTGAGCCGGGGCGAGGCTGAGGAGGAGGAGGAGGAGGAGGAGGAGGAGGAGGAGGAGGAGGACGGGGAGGAGGAAGAGGACGGGGAGGAGGAGGAGGACGGGCAGGAGGAAGAGGACTGCAGGAGGAGCTCTACTGTAAATGGGCCCAAATCCAGCAGCGTTTCTGCTTCACATTCTCCCCTCATCTCTCTGGCAGACTTCAACTTGCATTTCTCTCTCAGTTTGAAGCTCACGTTAACTTTCCCTGAACCGCAGTAACCCTTTCATCTGACTTTCTGTCTTGAAGTCTCTGTTTGGGCTTTTTCTCGCTGCCTGAGAAGCTTCTTCACACTGGCTATTGTTCTCCCGCGGCATAGCGGGCCTGCTCCGTCTGGAATTCCTGACGGGCTTCCTGTTGGCCACATATAGGTCACCTATTTCTCTTGTCGTTATTGCAAAGACAAATAATAATAGCACAAACAACAACAAGGGCCGAGAGGAAAGCTTTGGGGTTGAAACGTTTGGGTGGTTTTGCTGCTTTAACTGACAGGACTGACTGCAGTATCTGCTGCTTTGGCTTCAGTGCCTTCAATTGTCCCGTAAATTGGTCCTGTTTTGCTAACTAACCCAATTATACCAGCACAAGTATGTCAATAAGTGAATTATTTTACATGGACAGCTTAATTTGATGTCGTAGAGCCAACTTAAACTGCACTCTAACTTTAAAGGTATTGTGACATCATTTTTAACAGGCTTTTAACACTATTAAAAGTCTTGGCGAACATCCCTCAAATGTGTCTAAAAGAGTGTAACAAGAAAAACTTCACTCTTAGTACTCTTTTCCTGGCTTTTTATTACAGTGTTTTTTTGCGCCGTGAAAAATGCTTCCTTTCCCCCCTTTCCTGTCAATCATTGCTCCGCTCCTCCTCCCAACCTCCTCCTCCTCCAGCCATACGCTCACAGCGGCGTCGGAGCGACAGGCGAAGCATGCACGGAAGAGCAGCAGGGAGAACCACAGCAAACAATCATAAAAATAAAGGCATGCAAGCAGCACTGTCCCCTTATCTTAAGTCCAGTCAGTGGCCGCGGGTCTTCTTAGCAGTTTTCCTCCGGTGATTGGAACAAAAGACGCTCTAAACAGCTCCGTGTTAAGCCTCATTTATGGTTCCGCGTTAAATCGACGCAGAGCCTACGCCGTAGGCTCTGCGTCGGTGTAACGCGGAACCATAAATCAGCCTTTATGATGCGCTGGAGAGGAGAGGAGGCAGGAGCTGGGTGGAGGGGGCGGTGATTTAGCGGGCCGTTACGTAACGATCCGCCACCAAACCACATGCGCCGTTTTTGCACAGTTATGCGGAAAATCCCAGAAAGCACACAATACACTGAATGTTAAAAGTTCGTTGTTTTTTGGGTGTAATTGATGTCAAGACACCCAACAAAACACAAAAAATCAAGAAAAATTTGTTTTTCATGTCACAATCCCTTTAAAAACTACCGTCAGTTAGTCTTTTTTTCGAAGTTGTGACATTTTCTATACATTTAGGAACACATTCAGATTTTCTTCCATGGAAAAAGATGAAATTGTGCTAAAAATTTGGGTTTTTTCGAGAAAATGTATAAATTACAATTGAATTAATGTAAATTAATTAGTGTATATGGGTCAATGACGTGACGCCTATATTTTCTGAAAAACTGATTTTTTTTCAATTCAAAAAAGGTTTAAATGGATAAAAACAAAAAACCATATATATGACCTACCTGTCCCACATATGGACTCACTTGAATTTTACAAAAAATACTAGTTATTTGGGATTTTGTTGTTGTTTTAAAGGAGCTTGAGGCCGGATTGAGGCAGGATTTATGAAAAAAATCCGTATACATTTTAAGTTTTCTAGTAATAATGTCAGATGAAGCGTTCCAAACCCAAAAGAATGTTTCCTCTAGTGTATCTCTCCTTTGCCTTGAACAGGCTGTGTGCTGCAAAATGTGCTGCGATTCGGACTCCGAATTTCCCGCGCTGTCCTGTGGATGTGACGTCACATGACGCTGCATGCACGTTCTCCCCGTTCTCCCGTGCCGGCTTCACTGTTGGCTGCAGTACCCCCAACGGCCGTCGTGGTGAAGGGTGGCGCTAGAGAGTCTCATTTCTTAAAAGGAGCCTCAAGCTCCTTTAAGCGTCAAAATGTAATGTGGTGCGACCGTCTGACCATTACTCTTATTTTTAAAACTTTTTTGAAATCACTCTAAATGTATTTAAATCAATCTTCTGCCCGATCTGGCATGATTTCCAAAGTATCTTGTATTGTGTAAGATTGCAACACATTTGTATTTATATTTCCATCAAAATATACAAGCAAAGTTTGACTGATGTCCATTTTATGAAATATCATGTGACGCGACCATTAAAATAACCATTTTTGTATAATACTGAAAACTTGTAAAAAAAAAAAAAAAAAGATGTCAAGATGTTAAGGAAATTTAATTTATTTTAATATTAATCATGGTTGCACCACATTAACTTTTTTTAAGGCAAGTGCCAATTCACTCAAAAAACTCAAAAAATGGACCTGTTGAAAATCCTTATTCGTCATTGACCCATATATAAGTATTGGAGGAGTCTCAGTGTTCACATCCTGTTGATATTTTTCCGTGAATCATTTAACTTCACGCTTGGTCTTACATTAGTGGAAAAAGTCAAAAATCACAGTTTCCATGGGTCTAAAAACCAAGCAACATCTTCCCGGTGATTATACTACGTTGTAAAAGAAAAGGCAGAGCGATGACCTCAGTAACAGGACTTTCCACTTCCTGCACCAGGATATGCAGCCGTTTAACTAAATGCAATAAGGACAGAAAAAAAAGAAAAACATATACAAGAAGGCATTTTAAAGTCTGGGACTGAAGAGGTTTATTATATGAGAAAAAAAGAAAAAGATGCTCTGAAAGCTGGCCTCCACAGTTGTTTTAATGTCATAAGTTTGGCTATTCCTGGTCTCCCATGATGCAGCTGCAGCTGCGGCGTACTTGCCTCTGCACATTACGTGAGTTTAACTCCTACTTTGACAGTCTGGGCCTTTGTTCTAATGTCTCCCGTTCCCTCGCCGGCACATTTTGCTCCTCACTGCACAAGCACATCAGCTTTTCAGAAATTAATTACGGCTGACATTCTCGCCGTTTTCCTCAATCTGCTCTCCGCTGTCCTCTTTCCTCTCTTCTCTGTATTTGTTCCATCTCTCACTGATTCATCGCTCCGTCCTCTCCGTCTACTCCCTCTCTTACACCGAAATGCTAAATAGTGTTTGTCAGAGTACATTAGCCCTAACATCACAGCCTGTCTCTTCTCATCTCTTTTAACCAGCGACATGTGAAGTAAAAGTGTGTTTTAATATTCTGAGAATTAGAAGAAGCTTCCGGGTGAAAAATGGTTGACTTTGAAGATTTTACGGAGGCAGGTTTTAGATTTGTCTGATCTTTACGCTTTGATTGTTAGAGCGAAATGGGATTCATGTGCTTCCAGTTGTCGTTCGCTACATAATCTCGGCTCGGCTCCCTCAGTATTCGCTGCTGATAAACATGTAACGTATCAAAGTATGTTTTAGAAGAAAAACACTTTTAATTATGTCAAATGTAGGGCTGGGCGATATATCGAGATTTTAATATATATCGATATATTTTCAAACACGATATGGTACGAGACAATATCGTTTATATCGATTTAAAAAAAAAAAAAGAAAAAAAGATTTTTTTTTCTTTTTTACATTTTTTTTTTAATGATTTTGATATAGCTTATTTTGTGACAAATTGACTTGAATGTTTTATTTCAGATTTGCACAAATGTTTTGTTATTTGCACAACTGTCAACCTCAGTGGAAAAGTCTGCCTGTTACTGTCTACATTGTATTAATTGTACAGTGTATTTTAATTTAATTGTTATGCAGGAAAGGGATATTTGTTTTATTTTATTCAAGAAGCATTTTTATTCTATATATGCAGGCAGTTTATTTTTATTTCATTTGTTTTATACATTTTGATATTGTGCAGACCTCTGTTAATAAAGGAACCTGTGTGACATTTGGCACGAGGCTTTGTATTAAAACTGACTTGTTTTTTTAAGGGTTTGCCTCAGAAAAAAATGAAGCTAACAGAGATGCTAACAGAGATGCTATGCTATAATGCTTTGGGGGAAACCCCAATTAAGGCACAGAAAAAATATCGAGATATATATCGAGTATCGCCATTTAGCTAGAAAATATCGAGATATGACTTTTGGTCCATATCGCCCAGCCCTAGTCAAATGCATCAGAATTTTACTGACCGACTATCGGAGTTATCAAAGTATTACCGAGTGGAAAACCTTTAGTTAATGGATTATTCCTGTTCAGATGAAGCTTTGTACACTTTTACATTTTTTTGTGCTTTATTTGTCACTGTAGGATTTGAAAACTTCCTTCGTTCCCAGTGACTGTGTTTCCATGCATCAATAACCCCTTTGAATAACCAGAATTTGCTCATATTCAGGTTTTTAAAAACCCCAATATGAGCCCTGGGTTCCTCCTATTAAAACCTGAATATTTGGTCATGTAAACACCAAACGGAATATCCCCATCAAACGGAACAGGAATTTGTTTTCTGCACATGTTCTGTTCACAAGGAATCCTGGTCTTTTGAGTCCAGGAAGTTCTTCTAAACACGGAGAAACCAAGACCAGGAGGAGACTAATCACTTCATAAATGTAATGAAGGATATGAACATTTCTGCATTTGTAGATGGTAGAAAGTACCGGGATAGAAGATTTACAAGAAGGAGAGAGAAAAGTTGCACGAAGCAGCATTTGTTTTGAATTTGGATACAGGAAGAAGAAGCAGAAATGACGGGAATTGCGTCATGACGTTCTCCGTGCGACGCTGGTTTGATCCAGATATCCTGAATGATTAATTACCATGTAAACAAATTATTCTGAATGTTTCAGTAACCGGAATATTAGCAATAACCAGAATTTTGACTGCATGTAAAAGTAGTCAGTGATTTCAGCGTCAGCATCGTTTCATCTGGAGCCACAACACTTACAAGTACCTATAAGTGCTTTCTTCTTAGTTCTGAGAAGTTTTTGTGTTTGTTTTTTCAAATCTAACTCTAACAAAATCTAAAATGAGAAGGACTTCTGTGCAGGTTGATGTTTCTCTCCCTATAAGGTTGAACTCAGTGTTGGGCTGTGCCGTCGTCGGTCCAGAATAAAACCAAACCAGCTGTCTGCGCTTGCTATCTCTCTGAATATTTATCCAAACAGGACTGGAATACGGTGGAATAAGGAGCTAGGAGATCTGATTTTAGAAGAGCTGGGCTGCTCTCGTATGTTGACTGGGAAAGCAGGAAAAAAAAGACCAAAAAGCCAGTGAAGATTTAACGTTCCAGTGGTTTGAGCGGGCGGGAGCACCTGGCAGGATGGAGAGGTGAACGTCCTTGAGTGTGTCTGCATGTGTGGGAATTAAAACACATCCTCTCCGGAGCTTATCTGAGAACGCATTCATTTATGTGCTCGCTCCATTAATGCTGACCCGTTGTGAAACCTGCTACTTTCACCACTAATGGTTTTGTTTACTTCCATTAAATCAGTGCACCAGATGCTATATTTTTTCCCCCATCATTCTTTGAGCTGTAATGGAAAAAAAAAAAAAGCCTGTACTGCTCATTTGTAGCTGATATTTCAATTTTAACCGACTGTTTTTGCTCTCCAGCTACGTGTCGACTCAGTACACCTCTGTTCAGAGTGGAATCTGTACGTCTTGAGTTATATATTCCTCCCTCTAAAAATATCTCAAGCTAACGCCAGTCTTGGGTAATCTAATATGAGATCAACGGCGTTTTATCCTGCACCAGCAAACATGCTCTCTCCTCCCCATGTTGACAGAGGCAGAGGTAATTTCCGTCCGCCATGCTGTGAACTTGTATCTTTGCTTGTTTAGATCACAATGAAAGGAGCGAGTCGGTCTGAGTCATCTCTCCCCGGCTCTTATCGAGCCTCAACTGCTCTTTTGCCATCGGCCACTTCACCTGAGTGAAAGCTAATATCCCGACGCGTCGTTCCTCCACCCGGCCGGGGTCCGGGATCGTATTCCCCCCTCGGCCTTCCTGCAGGACGCTGTAATGTAAGGGAAGGACGGGTCCTGCCTTCAGAATCAACACCACGTGCCCCGCTCCGCTGGCCGTTGCACCGGCCTCTGCTGAATCAATATTTCTTTATCACCTCGTCTCTCCTGTTTCTGTCAATCACAACTCGTGCACCAGTTTTCCACTCGGCTGCTTTTTAAGGCAAGACAAGTTTGTTTTTAAAGCACAATTCAACACAAGGTAATTCAAAGTGTTTTACATCAGCATTAAAAGCAGCAAGACACAATTAAACAGTAAATAAAAAATAAAATGAATTAAAATGATAAGAAAAAGAGGTAAAATAATAAAAAACACAAGTTGTTAAACAGTAAGGGCAGTAGATCCAGCAGGTTCATCTCATTCTTACAATGGCAAAAATTAGGTTTCTATATGGTCAAAATGTACGAAGACCGGGTCAAATACAGTATTACAAAGTAATCTGTAACAATTTGTTTTAAATAAATTCATTTAAAATAAAGGACTGTCTCAGAAAATTAGAATATTGTGATAAAGTCCTTTATTTTCTGTAATGCAAAAATGTCATACATTCTGGATTCATTACAAATCAACTGAAATATTGCAAGCCTTTTATTATTTTAATATTGCTGATCATGGTTTACAGCTTAAGAAAACTCAAATATCCTATCTCAAAAAATTAGAATATTCTGGGAATCTTAATCTTAAACTGTAAACCATAATCATCAATATTAAAATAATAAAAGGATTTCAATATTTCAGTTGATTTGTAATGAATCCAGAATGTATCACATTTTGTTTTTTTAATTGCATTACAGAAAATAAAGAACTTTATCACAATATTCTAATTTTCTGAGAGAGTCCTGTAAAATCATAAGTAGGCATTATTTGTAATGTTTGAAATTTGTGGGAAAATATCTTTTGCTTAGTCTGTTTTGGACGGAAAGACTTTCAATAAAAAAACCCATCTAAGATCTTCCCTTTTCCTTTTATTGGTGGTGTCTCTCTTGATGTTGTCTGTTTTGGCTGAGGGAGGAGTGGATATCTGATCCCATGAAGGGATATTTATTGTACTTCACTGGGTTAATGATTGTTTTCTTTCATCATCTTGGTGTCTTTGTGTGGGAGAGATAAGAGCAGACGGAGATTGAGCAACTTTCTGTGCGCGTGGAAGCAGAATGACCAGACGAGAGAGTCCGTGGGCTCCTGCAGACTGACCTTGTTTTTAATATTTACGTGAAAATGTCCCGTCAGTTTCACCTGGTCATGTTTACGTGCTGGACCCAGCAAGGTTGGAAGATTGTGCAAACTCTTCCAGCATTCCAGAAGCAGAAATTTGGCTCGGTGTCAGCGGTGGGAAATGGGAGATAAATAACCCGTGACAGACATTGTGAGCCAGTCAACCCAAAGCTGCAAGAATGGAAGTGGTGCTGTTAGGTTTAAAGTTGCTTTCGTCAACGAAAATTATGACTAAATATCGTCGTCAACAAACCTTTATCACCTGAGGAAAACGAGATGCAACGAAAATGCTGATCATGTGACGATAACGATAATTAAATATATACAGGACTGTCTCAGAAAATTAGAATATTGTGATTTTCTGTAATGCAATTAAAAAAACAAAAATGTCATACATTCTGGATTCATTACAAATCAACTGAAATATTGCAAGCCTTTTATTATTTTAATATAGCTGATTATGGTTTACAGTTTAAGATTAAGATTCCCAGAATATTCAAATGTTTTGGTTTAGTTCTGCTGGGTGACGTTAGTCCTCAATCCAGTGGCTGCAGCGGGGAATCAGATCCAGAAGATGCAGCTGCAGAGTTAGAGGCTGATGCCGTTAACGCAGAGCTCTAGTTAACGTCCATTAAAAACTAAGTTCCATAGAGAAACACGGGGATCTGCTCTGGGGCTGGAGGAGAAGAAGAAGAAACATCTTTGGATCCACTTTCCTACATTTCCTACGTGGAAAAGAAAACCCAATGTGTCGTCGAAAAATAAAAAGATGGGGAGAAATGTGGAAAAAAAATGTGTTGTAAACTCAGATTAGAGTCTTCTGTATCTGGAATGAATGTATCCTTGAGTCTATAAGGTAACAATAATATAATAATAAGATAATAATAATAATAATAACCTTGTTTGAATTGTAAAATGGGTTTGGCTAAATACAACCTTTGACTAAAACTAGACCAAAATGATCCTGGACAATTCTGACTAAAATAAGACTAAAAAGCTCAGACTTTTAGTCGACTGAAACTTGACACGACTAAAAGGAGAATGAACGTGACTAAAACTAATAAAAACTAAAATGATAGCTGGACCCAAAGACTAGACTAAAACTAGAATTGAAACAGGCTGACAGAAACAACACTAGTTAGGTTTGCACGTATTTATGCCGGGCCGATTTAATTCCCGTTATCCTTTTCCATGTTAATATCATGCGTAATTATCAGAACTTATTTACCGGCGAAAGGATCTTTCTGTGTGGAGTTTGCATGTTCTCCCCGTGTTCCCTTGGGTAGCTAATGTGAGCTACCCTCACAAAAACATGCAGCAGTCCTGGGCTCTACTGCCCCCTCTGGCCAACCGGGGAACAGATGGGGTGGGGAGGAGAAACCCCACCCTGTCTGGTGAAAAGATGCGGCCTGCTCACTCCTCAGGTTAAGGAGGAGACCTGAGCTCAGTGCGGGGCCCTCCCGGGGTTGGTAGAGGATGGCAATGCCCAGGACTGTTAGGTAGGAGCACGGGGTGGTAAAATGGGGAAAAAACTGGGATAAAAATATTAAAAAAAAAAAAAAAAAAAAAAAAAAAAAAAGAACTTATTTACCGGCCTGCTAACAGGGGAGCGTCTACAAGCGATAATCTGTGATGAACGTACGGTGGCTCCCACATCCCCCTCTTAACCAGCACCAGCCCTTTAGAACAGGAGGTTGTGGCACTGTGTTTTATGTTGTTGATGTTGTTGATGACAACTGTCCATAACTATCCCACTAAGTAAAAGTAAAAGTACCTTTACTTCAGAATAATATGACTCAAGTAAAAGTAAAAAGTAGTCATCCAAATAATTACTTGAGTAAAAGTAAAAAAGTACTTGGTGAAAAAACTACTCAAGTACTGAGTAACTGTTGAGTAACGTCTGATTTATTTTTTTAACACAACCATTCAAACAGACAAAAGTACAAAATAATCATCTTCAGGCAAATTAAATCAATAAAATAACAAAATAAATTAAAATTAATAAAAAATTGCTTAAATTAAAATAATCTTAAAGTAAATTCAAGTACTTTAATAAATAATATAAATAAAATAACAGAATAAAAAAATAAATTAACCACAAGTAGTAAAAAATGTCAAGCCTTTGTACTTTTCTTTTTTAACCAGCAGAACTAGAACAAACATGAACTCATAGAAACTCTGTGTGTGTTTGAGTCTGTGTAAATGTGACAAAACATGCAAAAACAAACATTTTTTCCAAAGAATCACCCAGTGATGTCATGAGATTGACGCGTACGTGGATAAAAGGGATAAAAGAAAAGTAACAGCTCAACGTAGCCTAATGTAGCGGAGTAAGAGGAACAGTTTCTTCTTCACAAATCTACTCAAGTAAAAGTAAAAAGTATAGTGATTCAAAACTACTCCTAAAAGTACAACATTTCCCAAAACTTACTCAAGTAAATGTAATGGAGTAAATGTAACTCGTTACTACCACCTCTGCTAATGTTTTTCTAACACTGGTGATGATTTGTGGGACTGACATGGTCCATCTCTTCCCGAGAGCTTCCCTACAGCTTCATATGGTTTTCCGTAACCAGTTGCCCATCTATCAGAGGTCAGGGGATCAGGATGCCTCTTTCCTTTCCAACAATCTGACATTTGATGGGGAGGAAATCCTTGTCGTTATCATTGGTGATTCTGCATGCGCGCTTAGGAAATGAAGGGATTCGCCGTCCGTCCGTGATGCGCTCTCACGACAAACCGCTCACTTTCTGCTAGAGCTCTGCAAAGAGGCTGCTGGGAGAGACATTGGTCTGCTTGTAAGGTCGTGGGGGGGTTGTATGAACCCCAAATATTGATCATAAGCTGTCTTAACATTTGAGGGCCAATAATGTCCACATTGTGGCAAATTGTACAGAATAATTTACCTCGTTATTTGGACTGATTTTCTTTTATATCTTTGACAGTTTTTCCTCTCCAAAATGATAGATCCATGAACAGTTATGAGTTATGGATTATTATTTAAAACTGCTGGTAAGGTGACCAAACTTTTGGGGTGTATAGAAAAAAGGAAAAATTAGAAAGAGGCTTAGATTTTTAAAGTGAATAGAAAATGATGGATTGATTGAGCAGTTGGTGGAGGGAGGAGACAGTAGGTCTCATCACGGCTCAGATGGCTTTTATGCGATGACGGCGGTGGAGAACAATGGTGTTGCTTTCCTGGTGGAGAGTCTTCTTTAACTTTTAATCTGCTTGTAACCAGATGTTAATTGATGTGAGCGTAACCTCATCGATCCTGTAGCGCTTCCTCGTGTCATCTTCTGCTCCAAGAGTGAAGAGAGATCTGGTCTCACACCAGCTTCCTCACCGTTATATCTGACATCTGAACGTCTGCCTCTCTACGCGTCGGAGCGGAGATTAATCCCATCAAGTTCACATGTGTGCATTAATTTGCATGCCTTCTTGTCCAGGACAAGTTATTTAATTTTAAGAGATGACAAACAACGTGTGTGTGTGTGTGTGTGTGTGTGTGTGTGTGTGTGTGTGTGTGTGTGTGTGTGTGTGTGTGTGTGTGTGTGTGTGTGTGTGTGTGTGTGTGTGTGTGTGTGTGTGTGTGTGTGTGTGTGTGTGTGTGTGTGTGTGTGTGTGTGTGTGTGTGTGGTGGTCTGGAGCTTCTGTTGAGTGTGTGAGCTCCAGATATGTGTTACATACGCAGATGTTTGCTTTATCACACATACATTCATCTTATCATTATGTTGCATTGTTATCAACACTGAAATGTCTGTTTTCCTGATTCTCAACATGTAACACTTAAACATAAAATAGAGATTCAATGAACCACTATGCTTTTTAAAGAAACACTTTGTGTTCGACGGTATACAGGACTGTCTCAGAAAATTAGAATATTGTGATGAAGTCCTTTATTTTCTGTAATGCAAAAATGTCATACATTCTGGATTCATTACAAATCAACTGAAATATTACAAGCCTTTTATTATTTTAATATTGCTGATCATGGCTTACAGCTTAAGAAAACTCAAATATCCTATCTCAAAAAATTTGAATATTCTGTGAATCTTAATCTTAAACTGTAAGCCATAATCAGCAATATTAAAATAATAAAAGGCTTGCAATATTTCAGTTGATTTGTAATGAATCCAGAATGTATGACATTTTTGTTTTTTTAATTGCATTACAGAAAATAAAGAACTTTATCACTATATTCTAATTTTCTGAGACAGTCCTGTATGTTTTGGTGTGTGAAGTAGTTTCCAACTAAAAAGATTTAAGATAGATGCATCCATGACTGAGATTCTTTTTTTGGGGGGGATGGGGGGACCACCTTAGCCTCATGTGTCAATAAATGCCCTTACATATTGGCATTTCTTTGCGGAACATTTCCCCCTTTTTTAATAATGGATTAGATTGATATCTTTCTCTAGGACACTCAAAGCGCTCACAATGGCTCCAGTATTCATTCACTCCTCCTTCATACTCCATGGTGGTGAACTACATGTGGAGCCACAGCTGCTAATATGAGCGCAATTGACGTGATTGACCACTCCTGTATCGTCCAGTTACACAGTTTCAGAATGCCGGTTTCGTGTTTGTAAAGACACACGGTTGCAGGACTTGGGCCAATATTACCCCTTTTACACCAAGCTGGTTCCAGGGCTGGTGCTAGTGCTGGTGCTAGAGCCGGTTCGCGGTTGGTTCTAAGTAAGAACCGTTTGCTTTTACACAAGCTGGTGCTAGCCTGCAGCTGGCCAGAGAGCCACGTCATCACGTTACAGTATACGTCACCACCACTCCCCCTCGTTTTCATCCCTACCCTGATCAGGAAGCTGAGAGCCAAAAGCTGTTTTAATTTCAGCTGTAGCGCTGTTAATATGGCACTTTATTAAGTTTTAATATTTTTTCAGGCTTAAAAGTAACCTTTAAGATCCCCAACCTGGGCTCAGTTTATCCAAATAACGCCTGTTAAGAAATTTGACTCGAGAGCCGGCAGCCCCGGGGCACAGCAGCTCCTCAGCCGTCTTCCCGGGGGAGAAACCTGCAGCTCTGTTGAGAATTACGCTGGATGAAATAAATCATTTAGGAAGATAAATGTTGGTTTAATAGATGAAATCTATCAGTTGTAGCTACGCCTGTTAAGAAATTATGGCGTGCGTCGCCGCATACATCGTCGCAGAGCCTACGGCGTAGGTTACGTAACCTACGCCGTAGGCTCTGCGTTGGTGTAACGCGGAACCAGAACTGCGGGCTGGGACGCGGGCTGGGAGCGGGCTGGGAGCGGGCTGGGAGCGGGCTGGGACGCGTCCCCGCAGGCCGGGAACCCGCCGATGGAGCGGCAGCCTCGCGTCCCAGAGCTGGAACGCTCCCCCGCAGGCTCGGACGCGAGGCTGCCGCTCCATCGGCGGGCACGGAGCCCGCAGACGTTACTGTTTTTTTTTTTTTTTCTTCCCTTGTCTGCACACATATTAATGATTGATACCATGACGGTAGAAACCAAAAGCATACACACGTGCATTATTACTATATTTAATATATATACATATATATACGCATACATATGCGTACACATACATAAATATACACATACAAACCCAGTGATTTTTTTATTTTTATTTTTTTTTGGGGGGAGGGGGGGGGGGGGCGGGGGTGACGACATCCACTGCCAATCCAGGAAGCAGGAACACATGGAAACACGCACTGGAAATCTGCAACAAAAAACCACAAACAAAACACGAAACCGGCACGGAGCCAACCAAAACAACAACTGGGAGGCAACCCAGTGATTTTTTTATTTTTATTTTTTTTTGGGGGGGGGGGGGGGGTGACGATAATACTAATAATACTACTACTAATAATAATAATAATAATAATAACCATCTTTGTATAATATAATATTGATAAATTATTAAGTTTTGATGTCCTGCCAATGGAGGCTCAAATCCTCCATGGCAGGACCCTTCCATACCGCATTCTCACCGACACAGACACACAATCACGCACCGTTTCCCCCTCCCCGGGGGGGTCCAGCACCGCCAGAAGGCGCCCCAGGCTGCACGGCGAGCCCCGCCGGGCCCGGGTACCCCGACCCACCTATCCCAGGCCGGTGAGGGAACGCGGGTGATGTGGGACCCCCGCAGACGTTACTGTTTTGGATTGTACCGTAGACCACTGCTGTTTCTGTTTTCCATCCATTATTAAATAAATGGATGTAATAATAAAAGAGTCCGCTAACTTAACCGCCGTCTTCAACGCTCCGTTGTTTAAAAATGGCGCTCTTCCGTGTTTACTCTGCTTTGGTTGTTCAGTAACACCGCCCCAAGCCCCGCCCCCAACCCCGCCCCCAGCCCCCGACGTAAAGCGGTTCTAGACCTGGCCCAGCTCAAAACTGGTGCTACAGTAGCACCAGTTTTGAGAGCCAGGAGCCGGAGCTTAGGCTGTGTAAAACCAAAGAACTGGTGCTAAGTCTGGCTCTAGCCCAGAACCAGCCCTGGAACCAGATTGGTGGAAAAGGGGTATCTGTAAAGACCAATGGAGTAAACGTGGTGGCCCACTTAAATGTTACAGAACACCAGTATGTAAGTGCTTTTAGGAGGCTAAGTACTACAGCGACATCACAGACCCGGATCAGAGTAGAATTATTTAGCTTTCCCTACATCTTCACCAACTTTCACATCTTGCTATATTTGCTGCACCGCTGAAATGTGAAATGCAAACTTTTAATGTCAATTTGAACAAAGGCCCAGGCAGCAGCAGAGCATGGAGGAGGGTCCAGTGACCGACTCCTCCCCCTTAAACTGGATGTTTAGAGCAGAGGTGGAAAGAAATGGCTGAAAATAAACTGTTTGCACTGTATTTATGTGTTATTTTAATCAAAGCATGTTGCAGACATTTCATTACTACCTCATTTTCCTTTAAATAACACTTTATGACCAAGTAAAGATTACTTTTTGATGAGCTTTTTTTTTCCTCTTTAAGAATTATAAATGATGTTCTCAGTGCTGGTAAGGAACCCTGTATTATTTCACTATGAAGCTCTTATTTGGTTTTCTCAAGCTGTGATTAGATTTTTTTCTCCTTTCCATCGTTTCATAGAAAGCAGTCTCATTTTCTCGGTGGAGGGCGTGTCGTAATTTGCTGGTTGATAACTTAAAAACTAGTTTGACAGGGTGATCACATTTCCCAGTAGCTGATGTGAAATATTAGATAAACATCACATCTCTAGACGGAATAGAAGCCTATTCTGTTAAAAATATGATACCTTTTCTAGGTCAGACTTGATCATGGATATTAAGTATCTGCAAGTTATTGAAGGCCACTTCCGATACGAAACCCTTCTCGATTATTTTCGACACATCGTGACCTTATTTATCCGTACAGCCGACTACTAACCCACAGTTAGCCCGCTCGTCTGCCGGCGTTGCATGATATCTCTGTGTGTGCCAGCAGAATTAGGTTTGCATCTTTAAGCCATTGATCTTTCAGCAGACAGAGGCGGTGGGTGTATGTAAATGCACTAAATGAAACCCTCCATTAGTCAGCCGAAGCCTCTCAACCGCTATCCTCTGCTAACTTTGCTGCTACAGCTGTTGACAGTTACTTTGACCTCTTGCCTAGTTGCTCTGCAGGCGTCTCGTCCTGCTTGCATGCATTTCCCCTCCTTCTCTCGGCATGTTTGGAGCATTTGCTCAGATTATTGTAGATAAAGCACATTGGTGTAAATGTATAAAGTAGCTTAAATAATAAATGAAATTGAATATGAAATGTCTAAGCAAATAAATTGGGGGTAAACATTAAACTGATTCCAGTTTTCTGTCATGAATTGATGGCTGCACTCCTCGTCTGCTGCAGCCAGGACCTTGTGACTATCCTACGCTCGTGTATCAGGTTACCAGTGTTTATTGCATTTATGTGTGTGTGTGTGTGTGTGTGTGTGTGGGGGGGGGTTAACGTTCAACACTTGGTCGACCTCAGCTCCTTCATTCCTCTGCTTTCATTTCAGTTTCAAGATTTTATTTCAGGAAAAAAAAAAAAAAAAGACTGCAACACCATGAGATCCTTCTTTTTGCTTCTTGTTTTTTTTTTTTTTAGTCCACGTGGTTAAAATCCAGCTACTTTTACTCTGCAGATTTGCATGCGTGTGGTTTGTTTTCTCCCCCCTGGATCACTTTACTTCAACAAGCCACGTCTAGTCTTTTCACTTCACTTTTATCCCAGTTTTCTCCCCTCAGAGCTGAAACTGTCACCGCCAACAGTTCTCTCTGCAGAAGGATGTTTGCATCATTAGGATTTAGCTGTTTATGGCCTTGATAAACATTTGTTGCTGTGGTGGGCTCTCTGTTATGTCACTGCCGCATGTTAATTTGGCTTTTTCAAAGCAAACCAAAAGGAAAGTGACGAAGGACGGCACAGTTTTCCTCCTGAAGGCCATCATTTAGATTTTTTTGCAATACCAGTAATGGTGACATGTAAGGTTATTAATCATAACATGGTGAGAGGGAAAGGTTGCTTTTTTTTTTCTTCTTCTATCATATTACTGAGATGGAGAAAGAGCAAGATGGAGAGAAAAAGTGTGTGAAAAGGGGAGAGAGGTCTTTCTTCGGGGTAATTTGTGCAGGTTAACGCATTAAACTCCTAACTGAAAGCTAATTACATAAGAGGAGCAGGGGAAATGGGTGCTGTGCACCCTCTGGGACCCGGCCATCTATCTGATTTAAGACACACAATGTGCCAGCAGCAAATCGAATCTGCAGGGAGCAATTGAAGGTTCTCTGCTGCACACATGCGTACAAACGCACACACACACACACTTCTTTGTGTTGAGATAAGGTGAACATCACACAGGCTTTACTTCAGCGTTTTTCACCCTCTTTGTTTTATTTAGCGGACGTTGCTCAGAGATGAACTGGAGACGGTTCTGTGCAGCAGTTTTTGGAGCAGCATGAAAAGCTGGATTATCTGTTCTTTTCTCCAAATGTATGTTTATAACCAAAAGAATGCTAAATGATCACTAGAGACTTTGTTTTCTCAACATTCTTAAGAAGTGAAATACGTTCAATTGATATAGAAGAAAGTTTGTGAAGGAAATGACCATCATTCAGTTGTTAAAGGGGACCTATTATGAAAACCAGGTTTTTTCTTGCTTTAACATATAAAGTGGTCTCCCCTCAGCAACTCAGAGAAGGAGGAAAGCAACCAGATTCTGCAGTGTCTGTACAGCCGCCCGGATGAGCCGTCCAGTGTTATGTGGATCTACGAGCCGTTCAGATTCGGTGCATTTTCGTTACGTAATCAAAATGCAAACCACGCCCTCAACTATAAAACTGTGTAACTGCATGCGAGCGTCCGACTATCGTAGCACTGCGTGACATCGGTCGCTCTCTGTCCATCTCCCTCCAGCAGCTGCCACTTTATTGAGGTTTTTATAGTGAAATGAGGAGGAATCATAGAGATAACTTCTCATTTCAACTCACTGGATCAGCCGTTCCTCATGACCGTTTCCTACAGCGCTTTCAACCGGCTTTCAACGCGAGCAACAGGAAGAAAATAGAAGCAAATGTTCAGCTCAAAACGGCGCTGCGTCGCTGCGTCCAGTTAGGACAGTCCAATAGAAAATAAAGCAATTGAATTAATGTTGTCGCTGACGCTCGCTCGCATGCATGACACGGTGTAAAGGCTGATTTATGGTTCCGCGTTACACCAACACAGACCCTACACAGACCGTACGGCGTAGGGTCTGCATCGATTTAACGCAGAACCGTAATTCAGGCTTAACTCCACCGGCCGGAGCTTCCGCCATTTTTTCATAGCGGTGTATCGCGTCATTCAGGCAGCCAATCAGCACAGAGCCTCATTATCATAGCCCCGCCCACTCAGAATCCTGCATAAATAATGAGGTTAGAGAATGGGAAGATAAAGACATGGCTTAGAGACTGAATTTTCTAATTTATATAGAAAAAACAATGAAAAGCTTGTTTTTAAGACATTCAAGGCCTGTTTAAAGTAGACATAAAATGCCATAATAGGTCCCCTTTAACTGAATCATTTTTGACTCTTTTAAATTACGTTTGCATAGTATAGCCTTCATAAGATAAAAGATGGAATGGTTTTAATGTTACTATAAAAAATTACGTGAAAATGGAAAAAAGCATGTTATAAAGGGAAGTTAGTAGTAGTTGTTGTATTCTGCTTTAAATGTACAGGGGGACGTCTTTGCTGAAGTGCTTTTGACCGAGTGGACCATCTATCACTGCCAGAGCTCGTATTCGGTGAAACAGATGTAAACTTTCCCCTCGTTCTGCTCCCTGTAGTCTGCACCGTGTGGCCCAGTTTTCTGTAAAGCTCCACATTCCAGCGTTTCTGAACTTCACTCCGGGGATTTAAGACGTGACCTCGGCGATACCCTCCTGAGACGGGAACAGTCCAAGTTCTGTTGAGCTACTTTTTAACTGCTTTCCTCTCCTTCTTTGCGCGTTATTGTGCAGATCGGAGCGGTGGAAGAAGACTCGGGCGTCCCTTCAGTTAACGCTCTGTGCAGCTGATTGTCTCGTCTCTAATCCTCTCTGCTCCACACACATCTTGGCTTTGTGTGAAGCCGCGCACAGAGACCAGTCTGTTCCTCTTGCGTATACCTGCACATCTGAATCTTAGAAATAACTTTTCTCCGTTCAGAAAGTTAGAATATCAGAAATGAATAAATAATACTTGTCTTAGCTAACGACATCCTGACAGGAGGCGTGAAGTCAAACAAACTTTCATGTTTCTATGGCGGTTTTTTTCTTTTTCTTTTCTTTTTTACTGCAGCATACTTGTTATCATCTGTTCTAAAAGGAAACTTGGGCCGCAAGTTATGCCACAGTATCATGTGATCAGGACAACGCAATCTAAAAATCGGTCTGTTGAATTGCTGCGGATCCAAGGCCAGATCAGTCACACTGTTGAAGCTTTTCTGGGGTTTTTATGCGTCTATGATCAAGAAAAAGGCTCATAATGAATCCTTGGAGCAGCTGATGCTCAATTCAATTTCTATTCAATTTTATTTATATATAGTCTAATACAACAGATGTTGTCTGTAGACGCTTTCCAGAGACCAGAACATGAACCCCCGAGCAATTATTACATAAACAATGGCAGGTAAAAACTCCCATAGTGGGAGAAAAACCTTAAGCCAAACAGTGGCAAGAAAAACTCCCCTTTAGGAGGGAAGAAACCTTGAGCAGGACCTGGATCATAAGGGGGGACCCTCCTGCCGAAGGCCAGACTGGGGGAGTCAGGGACGTCAGCAGCACAGCAGGCAGGTGGAAGCAGCAACGGGATGACCAGAGGGGGGGAGGGGCGTCAGCAGCACACAGCAGACATCCGTGTAGGCAGGTGGAAGCAGCAACGGGATGACCGGGGATGGAGGCGGGACCGCAGGCCAGCACGCAGCTCCCGAGGCTCTGGCCTGCAAACATGCACAAAAGAGAAAAAAGGGGGGCCAGCACAAGGAACTACAGGAACGATGGACAAAAACAATAGCTATGAGATATTTATAATAAATAAAAATGGAAATGGAGAGAGGAAGGGAAGAGGAGAGGAGAAGAAGGGTGAGAGGCACCGCCCAGCAGATCATGTCGGTCCCCCCTGCAGCATAAGCCTATAGCAGCATATCTACCACCAAGCTATATTTGAGACTAACTATTATAGTCTTGTTCTATAGCTGCAACTATGACTACTGACTCTAACACACTAGAGTTTACACTACCTAGAGATTTACCAACACCAGCTAGAGGTTTACTAAACACTAACTATAGGCTTTACTAAACAGAAAGGTTTTAAGTTTAGTTTTAAAGGTGGAGGTGGTGTCAGCCTCCTTAACCCAGATTGGAAGTTGGTTCCATAGTAACGGTGCCTGATAGCAGATGCACACTGATGTTCACCATAAAAGTGAACTCAGATGCATGTTCGGCAGACAGTTATGCAAAAACAACACCGTGACTCTGTGCCGCGTGGCTTCAGTTGGTATCGTGACGTTTTAATGAACGCTCTTGCATTTGTTTGGCGGGCTGCATGTCGGGCTGCCATGCAGTGGATATTTTTAGTCCATTGAGCTGTGTGCTTGTAGTGGAGAGGACATTTGCATTCAGACCTTATGTCAAGATTGCAGAAAGAGCGGCCGACGACAGCCCGCCCCGTTCACGTGCCGGCCGCCGAGGAAATGAGGGCCTGCGAGGTGTCGCCTTTGCCTCGCTAACGATTCTTTATGAGTTTCAGAGGACGGAGAGTCAGAGGGACGAGGAGAAGTGGGATGGCACAAACATCAACCGTCGCTCTGAGTCAAAGAGGAAGTGCTTTTGTTGAATGACTTGTTTTTCTTTCCTTTCTTTGTTTTGCTCAATCACTCCACCCCCAGGTCTTTATTTACCGCACAGGCTTAAAAACACTGTATTTGGACAGTTTCCTGCACATGAAGGGACGTCATTTACCTCTTTTTCACGTCATATAAGTTCACTTTTGGACCAGTCTTGCTTAGGGATGAGTGCTGGCTTTCTTTTCCACCGTCCGCGCTCCTCCTCCATTCATTCTGCCGCCTTTGCTTTTGCGAGCAGCTGAAACTATTGACGTCTGAAGTCGCATCAGTGTGTGTAGGAGTTGTAGACACTCATGTGAGGACGGGTGGGTGGGTGGGTGAGCGGTGTGACTCAGGAGAGTGAAAGAGGAGGAAAAGAGGGAGCCGTCGTGAAGGCCGTTTTATAACCGCGCAGCCAAAGTTCCTCCTCAGTGACTCCAAATACAAACATGTTCGTGCAAACATGCAAGCTTCCTATTAGTGTCTCACACACGCTTGTCTCTGGGTAGGTGAGTCGGATAATCTCATGACTCGCCTGACCTCCTCCATACTCCCTGCCAGCGGTGACACGGGATTGGCCGAGGGAGGCCGGGTGGGGGCGGGGATGGGAGGCGCCTTTTCCCCCGGCAGCAGAAATACACGTATTATATAACCCTCGCTAGATGAGGCGGGATAAGAGGAAGAGGAAGGAAGAAGCGGGGGGGAAGGAGCGTTAAGAAAGGAGTAGAGGGAGATTTGCTGAGCGAAACGGATGTGATGGAGACAGAGGAAGTGAGAGTGAGGAAAGTGCATGGAGGAAGATGTACAGTAAAGCTGGGAATTACACAACCGGGACGGAGTCAGAAGGGTTAACGTGGACTTTTCCCCTCTTGTGCATGCTTTTGTTCCCCTGAAACTACCTGCCATTGCCAGAAACATTTTATCTACTGATACAATTGCCTCATATACAGGACTGTCTCAGAAAATTAGAATATTGTGATAAAGTTCTTTATTTTCTGTAATGCAATTCAAAAAACAAAAATGTCATACATTCAGGATTCATTACAAATCAACTGAAATATTGCAAGCCTTTTATTATTTTAATATTGCTGATTATGGTTTACAGTTTAAGATTAAGATTCCCAGAATATTCTAATTTTTTGAGATAGGATATTTGAGTTTTCTTAAGCTGCAAGCCATGATCAACAATATTAAAATAATAAAAGGCTTGCAATATTTCAGTTGATTTGTAATGAATCCAGAATGTATGACATTCAAACAATCAGATCACAATATTCAAATTTTCTGAGACAGTCCTGTATTTATTTTTTTAAACTAAAAGTACTTGTTGGCATCACTTTAGAATAAAATGTGAGACTTGATACCATCAGATTTGCAAAGTTTTTTATTTAAACTCTTGGAAAAACATAACAAGAACATTAAATTGTTAACCTTTATCCTTTTTATGTCCATAGTATCAAACCCTTCAAATTCTTCACTTTCAAGGTGCCTAGAAAGGTCTGAAGAGGCCAAAACTCCAGCCACTTTAAAAGGACGCTGTTGAAAATGTGAGGCAATTTGACCTGTGCAACTACAAATAAACACAAGGAACAACAGAAAAACAACAGCGACTCTCAAATACTGGGTGGAGGTTTTCAGAAGGGTGTCTAATCAGTACGTGTTTAGAGCGATACACATCTCACTCGTATCCCTTCTGAAGGACCCGCTCCACTCTCCCACGGCCACCTCACACGGTAGCCTGGAAAAACTTGGCTCGCCTCGGTTCCCACCCCGGCCACGGCCGCGTGGTTCCCCTGCGAGATAGCGGGTCAGCTCGGTTCAGACGGCCTCTCCCTGATCCCTGTGGGCCGTCGTCGGCGCTGACGTTTCTCCTCCAGCACTCCGTCGTGTGAAGAGATGTCATTAAGGAACTGCTAATTCTGATCTGATCCTCGAGAGTGCAGAAGGAGAACCCCGCAGGGCCTTTTGTTTTCGCTGCAGCAGGGTTGAATGTTTTTGCCAAGGCCTTCTAGGAGTTCCAATTATTTCTTCACATCTTGTTTCCACATGGTCAGTTTGGTGTTTTTTTTAGGTTTAAATTTGCACGTGGAGTAAAACACATTTACTCTAACTGTGGTGTGAAAAAAGTCGTGCCTGTTCTGCGTGTGGGTGTATCTGATGAATCCTGTGCATCAGTATGGAGCTAATTCGCAAATGCACACACCGTTTCACAAATGCACAGGACAAAATTCACAAATGCACACACCGATTCGCAAATGCACACAGCGTTTCACAAATGCACAGGAGAAGTTTCACAAATTCACAGAACAATTCACTCGAGATATAAGCGAACGACGCGAACACAGTTCAAACAGCAGGTGTATCCGCCCCTTTAATCTGATTGGTTTACGAGTAAATCGTCCTCCACGTGGGGTGCGCTCTTACAATTGGCCGAAACAAAGGAAGATATCTGATTGGTTGCAGATCCTTCTGTGTTAAAAAAAATGTATTTGTGGATCTAATCACGTCAGGAGAGTCTCAAAAGTCACACGCAAATCCAGCGCAGCTCACAGACAAAAAAACGTTTGTAAATCAGGTTATATTTGTGTGCGCATCAAAAATACATTTGTATATCTTGTCCTACGCACGTGTGAATTGTTTTGTGCATTTGTGAAACTTGTCCTGTGCATTTGTGAAACGCTGTGTGCATTTGGGAATCGGTGTGTGCATTTGCGAATCGGTGTGTGCATTTATGAATTTTGTCCTGTGCATTTGTGAAACGGTGTGTGTGCATTTGAAAATTATGAGACTGTTCTAGCTCCATACATCAGAGCCTTTTCCAACGTCCGTCTGAATGAAGCCAGCGTATGTGACGGTGTGCGAGTGTGCAAGTGTGTACGTCTGCCGAGCTCCGGCCCAGTATGGAGCCATTCCTCGTCTTGAATCTGTGCTAGTTGGCTCGATCCCCCGCACCGTGTTGGGCAATGAGAGGAGCATGTGAATTAGTGCAAAAGGAGAAGCAGGGGGTTGCAAATGTTTCATGCATACAGTACACCACCGTCTTCTCATTTTATCGGACCAGCATTTAAGTCACGCCTTATTAATATAAATCCTGCAGCATTTAAGCTCTCTAAGGCAGTTGGACTAACTTGATTGCTGGTAGTACTATCTCGTGATCTGCCACTTGACCGGCAATCTTTTTTCTTTCCTTTTCTTTTCTGTATTGTGTGTGAGCAGTCTGCAGTGAAGCAGAGGTAAAGATGAACACCCAGCACTCTGTTCTACCCTTCATAACAGAGGTGAAAAGGGTATATTTAGTGTAAATACCTCACCGCTGCCAGACTGACGGCCCAACATTTGCATCGTGGTCATGTTGCAGGCCAGGTTTAACTATTAACAGGTTTGACTGATTGAAGGCAGCCCTCGTGAAGCGAGGAGGCTATCGCGTTATCGTTACTGACAGACTTATAGACAACCACCGCTCGGTGTGGAGTTGTTGATGCATCAAACATAACGATTGGCCACGACACGGAAACCCCTCTGAAAGTGAGGAAATGACAGCAGGCTCTAATGTTCCTGCCAGTGCATGAAAGCATGAGAAATGTCTCTTTTGTGACACAGCCATCAACCCCGTCAGACCCAGCGTGATCTTGATAGTCAGCACTTACTTAACAAGTAAACGGTTCACCGCGGGCCCTCCGTCCCGCCCACGGCTTTACTCCATCAGGATGAGCTGCTCTGGAGGCAGGATGGACATTTACACAATCTTAGACAGGAAGATGACTGTATAATACAGTAATAATGACTGTTCATGACTGTAATATAGTATTAATGACTGTTAATGACTGTATACTACAGTAATAATGACTATTCATGACTGTAATACAGTAATAATGACTGTTCATGACTGTAATATAGTATTAATGACTGTTAATGACTGTATACTACAGTAATAATGACTATTCATGACTGTAATACAGTAATAATGACTATTCATGACTGTATAATACAGTAATAATGACTGTTAATGACTGTATAATACAGTAATAATGTCTGTTTATGACTGTATAATACAGTAATAATGACTGTTCATGACTGTAATACAGTAATAATGACTATTCATGACTGTGTAATACAGTAATAATTACTGTAAATGACTGTATAATATAGAAATAATTACTATTAATGACTGTATAATACAGAAATAATTACTGTTAATGACTGTGTAATACAGTAATAATGACTGTTAATGACTGTGTAATAAAGTAATAATGACTGTTCATGACTGTGTAATACAGTAATAATGACTGTTAATGACTGTGTAATACAGTAATAATGACTGTTCATGACTGTGTAATACAGTAATAATGACTGTTAATGACTGTGTAATACAGTAATAATGACTGTTCATGACTGTGTAACACAGTAGTAATGACTGTTAATGAATGTGTAATACAGTAATAATGACTGTTAATGACTGTGTAATACAGTAATAATGACTGTTCATGACTGTAATACAGTAATAATGACTGTTAATGACTGTGTAATACAGTAATAATGACTGTTCATCATATAAGGACCCAGGTGTAAGGCTAAGGTGAATACGGCGAGCAAAGCTCTGGTGTGTGCGTAACCTTGTTTAGGTGGTCAGGGCTTAGATGTCCATGTGGGAGTGGACTGCAAATGATTTAACTGAATCCACTAAATGTAATAATTACAATGCGAGGCATTCTCTTACACGCTAACAGCATTATCATTTAATAAAGTTTCATGCGTGCAGAATGCTAGAAAAATGCACAGAGACGCTGGTCGATGGACCAACTTGAGAACTGGACGACGCTCTTCGTGCTCCGACGTTTCTCCCACGTTCAGACCACGTAATCCCCACGAAGAGCCCGTCTCTCAACGTTTGGCAGCTGAGACCGGGTTACTTTGTGGTGGTCGCCGAGTTGTGCAGCAGATAGAAAAGGCAACAGGGATTGATGAGGTAGACGACGAGTTGTCTCCTGTTGCTGTGGCAACAGATGGGACACAAGAGTGCTGTTGCTTTATCTGCTAGCTCAGGTTGGTGAAGGGGAGGACTCGTGTTAATAACTGTTACTCTGTGGCACAATACGGCAGCTCGCAAAGGAAATAATCCAAACATACTCAACACAGTTGGAAATAGTTGGTCCGTATTACAGAGGGGAGAGAGAGGCTAAAATTGGGACGGTCACACTACTGGAGTTGTCACAGACGAGCGTCTGAGAGAGGGCGAGAGGGACAGGCAGTGATATTGTTTGCAGCTCAGGGAAACCCCCACGGTGGTTAAAGTCAGCAGAAGCAAATCCAAGATGAACACGGGCATAAAAATGTTGTTCAGCTCACAAGAAGCATTTGACTTGTTCTCGCTGGTGTTTACGCGGTTCAGGATCTCTGCGACATCAGGGACGGTCACGCGTCCTCCGGGCTCCGGCTCCAGCTGCAGCTCCCGTTTCCTCAACATGTCTGCCGTCTGCAAAAGGCAGCGGGATCGGTGTATCTGGTGAGACTGAGAGGCTCGGGAGGTGTCGCCATGTGGATGGTTCTTATTTGGGGTTTGGGTGGAGGCGTGTCGGCCCGCGCTGGGAGGGACGGTGCCCACCTCGCTGGTGAGATACGGATCGACATGTTGGCTGGATTTCTTCCCAGACCCGCCACTCCTCCTCTGCTCCGTTCCAGTTCAGGTGTCGTCTTTCCAGTGACCATGGGGCAGCAGCCGCTGTTTGAAAATAGGAGTGGGGTTGGGGCTGATCCGTACGACGGACGGAACACCTTTTATTTATTTATTATACATTTATTCATTTATTTCAATTCAATTCAATTCATATTTATTTCGAGCAATACAACATAACATAAGTTCAATTCAATTTTATTTATATACCGTCTAATACAACAGATGTTGTCTCTAGACGCTTTCCAGAGACCCAGAACATGAACATAAACCCCCGAGCAATTATTACATAAACAATGGCAGGTAAAAACTCCCATAGTGGGAGAAAAACCTTAAGCCAAACAGTGGCAAGAAAAACTCCCCTTTAGGGAGGGAAGAATCCTGGACCAGGACCAGGATCATAAGGGGGGACCCAGACTGGGGTTCGGGGACGTCAGCAGCACAGCAGGCAGGTGGAAGCAGCAGTGGGATGACCAGAGGGGGGGGGGGGCCAGCACGCAGCTCCTGAAGCTCCGGCCTGCAAACATGCACAAAAGAGAAACTACAGGAACGATGGACAAAAATGATAGCTATGACATATTTATAATAAATAAAAATGGAAATGGAGAAGAGAGGAAGGGAAGAGGAGAGGAGAAGAAGGGTGAGAGGCACCGCCCAGCGGATCATGTCGGTGCCCCCTGCAGCATAGGTCTATAGCAGCATATCTACCACGAAGCTATATTTGGTCACTTAAGTGACCTGCGTGCAACAGAAAATTAAACAGATTGTGGTTTTGAAATGCAGATGCCTTTCACAACCACAATGGGCCTGATTTACTAAAGGTTTGCGTGTGTAAAAACGTGTGCAAACTTGACAGCACCCGCAAACCAAAGTGCCAGCTGATCTACTAACAGCGTGCAAAGAGGACTGCGCCTCCCAAATGCGCAAAATAGCACACGCAATCCATTTAGTACTTTTGCCCTGATGAATAATCAATATGGGGCGTACCCGCCAGAAATCGCTAAATACTGGGAGGGGAAGATGCAAATTGGTCCATTTACCACGCGCAATGAGATTTACCAAGCCTGAAAGTTTTTGCGGGGATTGTGATTGCGTCTGTATTTAATACGTTCGAAAGGAAGGTGCTAATCTCCACATGCAAAAGGAGAAATATTTTATTTGAATGTTAAATCGAGTATTATTCAGCAAAAGGTTGCCACAGGAGGCACATTCATTTTTTTATTTGTGATAATAAATAAATCACGTGTTTTCATGGAGAAAAAAGTGTTTCTTATTGTGCGCCTGTTCTGCAGTTGTCATACACCTGTGTTGTGCCGTATTCAGCACCCCTGCCGTGAAAAGAACCCCCTCGTCTGACAAAAATGATATTCTTATTCCGTGTCATGTTCTGTTTAGCGTCCAGTTTTGTGTTAATGACTCATGTTTAAATGCGCTCATGGATTCCACAATAGTCATACTTTCCCACAATCACAGTCACAGAAAACAAAAATCGGGTAAATGGTTATTGATGTCATTCATTAATAGCCTGCTTACTGTGTTGTCTTCCATAATATTTGTAAATATATATAATATAAACTCCTAAGTATGTGTTTGTGTGAGTGTGTATATATAAATATATTGAAGTGTCAGTGTGTTGTTTTTTTTCTTGGTCTACTTATCATTGAATATACGAGGGGGTGCTTTTCACGGCAGGGGTGCTGAATACGGCACAACAATTTGCCTCTTCCACTAATATCTCTATAACTCCAACTCGTCAAATTTCATTTTGCGCTTGCGACTATATCCTGCTTTCCATCCAGACTCTCCATGGCGCAAAGTTTGCGCCGCAAACCGTAAGACGCGCAACACCACATTTAAATACTGCTGTTTGCACCTGTTCTCAATTGCGCACGCAATCTTAGTTGATCACCCGCAAAACACACAACAACAGCACGCGCAAACTTTTTCAGTGCACACGCAATTTAGTACTCTTTATTTAGGATCTTAGTAAATCGGGCCCAATGTGTGCAAATCCAGGAACAATATATACAGGAACTATTTATTCATTTTCCAGTGTATTTTGAGACTAAACGGCTGCGTATCTTCAGGAGAACCCTCTACTACACTAGTGAGGCTTTGAAATAAACCCAGCGTCCGTAATCAGCCCAGACGATGAGTCCAGATTTACCCTGGACCAGATCAATGGGTGCACAAGGCTTAGAGGAGAGCAGGGTGAGGTGATGCGTCCGTCCTTTCATGCAGGCCTGCAGGCCAGTGTTATGATCTGCAGCAGCTTTGCCTCCCTTTGTTCCACGAGGGTGTGATGTTCCAAGATGACAATGTTGGATTTAAATGGGCTCAAACTGTGAAAGAACGAGTTCAGGGAGCACGAGACATCGTCCTCACTCTGGACGACCACAGAACCCAGACCTTAATCCCGCTGGAGGTCTTTCAGCACGGCCAGATTATGTACAAATGTGATCGCAACTCCTTACCGAAATCAATGTTTTCGGACCAAGAAAATATTGTGCCATTTCTTTTTTCTTTCCATTTTTGCCAGGCGGTATATATAGACCTAAATGTAAAGTCATTATCTCGGCTTGCAAAATAGCTCAGTTGCGTAATCCGCCTTTCATTCTAATCAGTGTGCCACCAAAACAAACACGGGAGGGAAGATTAAAGCCTGTTCTGTGCAGTCAAATTCTTGTCATGAATTGCATAACTGTCATTTGCTGCTGCTGCACATGCTATGGTTTTTACCTCCAATAAAGCTGCAAATCTGTGTCGGTGACTAGTTAAGCCTCGCGCTGCAGAGCGGGGCCTACTTTGACTGGAAGATATGAAAATGACAACTATAAAAGTGAGGGTTTAGCCAGGCTTTATATCTATGAGAACATGATCGCAGGCGTGTTCTGAGATTTAGAGCTTAGCCACTGCACCCAGAAGTGGCTACAAGTCTTGGGATTATTTGCTTTATCAATGAAGGAGAACCAATGATTTTCTGTAAATGAGTAAACCATTGAGACGTTTCAGTGTTTCCTCCTTGAGGGCAGCGGCTTCTGTTACACTCACATTAGTGCCCACAAAAAGACTTGATGTGTTGTTTTTATCTGTAAGATGATAGGTTAACAATGAGGAAACTGATATGTCGAGATTTCCTTTTCTTTTAGATTAGTTTGGAACCAACGATTTAACTTTCTCTGACTGACTATAAATCATTGAGGGGATGGAGTGATGCTCCGATCAGGATCGGGGGTTGTTTCGGTTGGTCCAGGTTGAGTGAAATGAATCAGAAATGAGGTCAGCTGACTGTCTGAATACGCTGAACCATCAGGTTGTTTTCACATTCTGATCAGAACCATGATAAAATCATGATTTCAACTCACATTTGGTTTCTCTGTTAATAAAAAAAGGCTCTGCATTAGGAATGGGTGATATTTTACCGTTCACGATGTACCGTCAAAAAAATTCCCCACGGTAAGAATTTGTATCTTGCGATAAAAACGATAAATTCCTGTTGATGACGTTTTTGTGTAAAACTGATTTATGATTCTGCGTTAAATCGACGCACAACGTACATGAAGGAAGGAAGGAAGGAAGGAAGGAAGGAAGGAAGGAAGGAAGGAAGGAAGGAAGGAAGGAAGGAAGGAAGGAAGGAAGGAAGGAAGGAAGGAAGGAAGGAAGGAAGGAAGGAAGGAAGGAAGGAAGGAAGGAAGGAAGGAAGGAAGGAAGGAAGGAAGGAAGGAAGGAAGGAAGGAAGGAAGGAAGGAAGGAAGGAAGGAAGGAAGGAAGGAAGGAAGGAAGGAAGGAAGGAAGGAAGGTAGGTAAATACATTCCCGTTGATACGTGTTTGTGTAACAAACATGGAGGATCTGAGTCATTACAGTTTTGCAGTACAGGTATAACTCATTTAATTGGTTTTTATTAATTCAATTTAATTGGTGTAGTTTAGTAGTATTTAGTATCTTTTAGAGCAGTGTTTTGGGGGCTCCAAAGACTGAATGTGGTGATAGATTTATAGTTACAAAGGTGGAGTTGAATTGGTATTTTTTCTATCGTCATTTTAAACGTTATCGGGATAAATGCCAGAAATTATTGTGATACATTTTTTAGTCCATACCGCCCATCCCTACTCTGCATAGTTAAATGCAAATCATGATTCTTAATATAACTCTTTCCTCTCCTTTTCTTTTACCCCCACCCCCCCACCATGTTTTTTCATCCTCCAGCTCCTCACCCAGGACAGGAGAGACCAGCAGTCCCGCGTTGCCAAACCCGTCCAAGTCCAGCGGGCAGACCCACAAGATCTGCCTGGTGTGCTCGGACGAGGCCTCCGGCTGCCACTACGGGGTGGTGACGTGCGGCAGCTGCAAGGTGTTCTTCAAGAGGGCCGTGGAAGGTTGGTCCCTCACACACCCGTCTGCACTCACACCCTCAGATTCACGTCCTCTGGTTCGGATCGGACCAGCGGACTTCACATAAGCTTCACCAGGAAAACAGCCTGAAGTTAAGCTTTCAATAAATGTGATTAACCGTGTTCGACTTTTACAGCCAGCTAGAATCCAGCGGCAGCAAGCGTCTACATGTGCATCTAATCAGCTCCCATTAACGTTATACATTCTGTACCAGAGGTTCTCGTTTAGTTGCGTAACTTTAGCTGCTGACACATGTGAACGTCTTTGCCAGCTCCCGTGTTGTTAAGCTGCAGATAACTAGATTATTTCTCTAAATCTAAGTTCAGAGCCCCGGAGAATCAAGCGATTCTCATGGTAATTTACTGGCATTCTTGTGGTTTGGAATATTAGTCCTGAACTCGTATGACCACCTCGTCTTCCTCTCCCCTTCCTGTTCTGTCCTGTGTCAAAGCAAAGATTCCTCACAAGTGAATTTGATTCAGAAAAAAAAAGAAAACTTGCAGACAATAGAGTCCAAACCAAAAGACATACAATAACTACCCTGATCCTTTGGAGTTAATCTGTGTTGACTACACGGGTTTCATTCACTCTGCAACACGAGCATTTCCTATCGTTTGATAAAGAAGAAGTTCCTTGTCAAAGGCAAATAACTCGTGCATATCAGAGTGCTTGTTTTGAATCTTGACATTGTTGATATGGGAGCGACAGAAATGCATTGGACGGACAAAAAGTGTTTTGTGTTTCAGGCTTTTTGTCATGCATTCCTGTCTTTTCAGCTCTGCGCTTCTCTTCTCCTGTCTCGTCTTTCCGAACGCTTTCTCTGCAGATGTGCCATAACTCTCTGAGCTGTTTTCTTACCGTTGTTTGATCGCTGCTTGCACTTATCAATATTGTATACTTAATGCAAAGAGGTCACCGTCACTAACTGCATTTTCTCCCAAGTGGAAAGGACCAGTAACCCTTCATTCGTCCTCTTCCTGCACTTGTTAACCCTGCTTCCTCCGTATCTGCCACTAACACTGCTTGTGCTGCAACTGTCGGTGACCAGACCTGCTGTTAGAAAAGCTTTGTTTTTACAGGTGAACACAGTTTAAACACGGTTATACTTTCAGAGTACAACACAGGACGATACAGATGAACTGTAAAACTGTCTGACTCATTTATCGTCTTGGATTGTTTGTAAGTACCATATTTTCTGGACTATAAGCCGCACCTGCATATAAGTCGCACCCGCTCTATTTAAAAAAAAAGATATGCAAGCCGCAGATATTTCTGTTGTTAGATTAGATATTTACTATATGTACAGAAGGATTTTGAACTGTAAATGATGTACATGTTTGTACCTAAATAGATCCTTTCCTAACAGTGTCTTTTAACACGGCAGCAACTTTGCTGATTAAAACGGGACAGAACCAAGAGAAAATAACCGGTATTTATTTATCTATTTATCTGTTTGAAATCTGCTTCTACCTACTTCTATCTGCTAAAGAAGAAGTAGCGTATTCTTCTTTGCATTTATTTAGTCTTAGTTTTGATTCTAATTCCGGTTAGAGCGCCCTGAGCGGTGGAAGAAAAATCCACAGAATAGCTGCACCTTTGTATAAGCTGCACGGTTGAAAACCTATGAAAAAAGTAGCGGCTTATAATCCAGAAAATACAGTATATTAAAAGTAGGACATAAATATCACTGTGACACAAGTATTCAGACCTTTTCTTCAGGGCGTGTAGAATGCATATACAGTATTTTGTAATGTCTCACAGATGAAGGCGTAAGTCGGAGGGAATTTAATAAAAGTGGAGAGGATTGTCCACAATCCTTCAACAATGCATCGTGTCAAACAAAGATGCTTCGGAATAATAAAAGAAGACTCGGGCGGCATCCAAGACGCCCAAATGAGCTTCAGACCACATCGTTCTGTAATAAATGAGGGTTAGACTTCGGAGATCTTCCTTTCAAACGGAATAAGAGCCTCATAGGGACCTTAAACACCAAACAGCACTTGACCGCCTGCTGGGATTTCTAAAAGCCACTGTATGACTCTTAGACCACAAGAAGCGAATCCTCTTATTTGATTAAAGAAAAATGTAACTTTCAAAGCCAACATGTGTGTAGGAAGCCACATGTTTGCCCCCACTTTATTAATACAATCTCTCCAGTCAAATGTGGTGGTGGCAGCATCATTTTGGGGGCATTTTTGTCTGGATAATAAATGGTAAATGCTTTGCAAATGCTTTTCTTGCTTCCTCATCCTCAGACACACACTCTATAGAGCGTCTTATTGCTCACGCACCATGTAGCGCTTTGTTTCTGCCGTTATTCCCAATAAACATGTCTCCGTCAGTCTGGACTAATCATGTCTTGAGTGACAGGCTTGGATACTGATGGAAGTAGGATATTTGATATATGTACTCCACAAGCCTGCTGTAGAGAGCCATGTGACCTGAATTTACCTGTGGATGCGTTTTGAAAACCTAAAGAAAAATAAATTGTTAAAACTACACTAAAGTGTAGATTTTATTTTTCTTCCAGTAGCACTGAGAAAGTTATGTCATTTTTGTTTTTCTCTCTCTCCTCCATTCTCCGCTCATTGTCTGTATGGTGAAGGATGGAGAGCTCGACAAAACACAGATGGTAAATAAATGCACTCTCAATAACAATCATAATTATTACTGTAATGATGAGGATCATGATGGAATGGAATGATTATGGTGAATGATGGAAATACTGACTCTTCTCTCTTTTGCCAACCCTCTGAATGCATGCAAATGTTCTGAAGCGGTTATTCAAATCAGCGCCGACTGCCTGTGAATGATTTTTGTGCTCTTCATTTTCTGCTCAGACTCTTCCACCTCATCATCTTCACACGTGTTAAATCCCCAAACTGCAATCACACTCTTCAATTAGTCGGCCTTTACCTGATCTGATGTCACAAATTGCCCCCCACCCCCCCCCCCCCCACTCCCACTGCTCAAGTGTCTCACTCACTCACACTGACGACTGTTTAATCTGTAATGAAGTTTCTGCTTTTAAAAACGCCCAACGGCAGGGCTGCCCCATGCCGGACCCCGGGGGGGGGGGGCGGCGCGTTGGTCCGTGTACTTCGCGGCCATCCGTTTTTTGTTTTCAAATGATAATATAAAAATAGAGAAATAAACCAAAATAATCCGTTCCCCATCTTTTGTTTTGATAATAAAAAACGGAAAATGGAAATTTCCTATTCGTTTCCAAGGATACTGAAAACAAGGATTGGACAAATGGGGGGATTGCACATGTGCAGTAATAAATTAAGAAAGTTTTTTCTGGTTCTTTTGTTGATCAGATTGAAAATTAACAGTTTTAGATTTTTTAATGAAAAAAAAACAGAAAATAAATCAAATATGAAACCTGGGAGTGAAACATGAGTTTAATCTGTAATCTGTCTTCACTTCGTCATGAAACTGCAGTGATGTTGTGACAGTCCGTTCAGCTGCAGCGTCCAATCAATAACATGTACTGAACTCTAACATACTGCCCCCCCCGTTGGAAACGAATAGGAAATAGAGAAAAGAGTTTTCCACTCGCTTTTTTAATTCCCAATTTCGATTTTCAAACACATCAATGACATCGGATAACGGATAACGGATAATGGATAATGGATAACGATCCGTTTTCCGTTTTTTATTATCAAAACAAAAGATGGGAAACGGATTATTTTGGATTATATCTCTATTTTTATTTTGTCATTTCAAAACAAAAAACCGATGGCCGTGAAGTCCACGGACCCGCGTTCCCCTGCTGCAACACACCGGGTTCAGATGAATGGATCACCAGCAGCTTGTCATCAAGACTGTTGTAACGAAACCTTCATGTGAATCTGTTTCCCTGCGTGTTGAAGCAGGGAAACATGTGAAACCCCCGGGGCCTGAGATGAGCAGCCCCGCCCCACAGGACTGATTGTCACCTGATCAGATCACGGTTTAATGATATTTAATTTTCAGTATTGCTGTGTTAAAGTGATTAATTTGGTCGATGGGTTAAAACACGTAATATTACCACTGTGTTTTCACAGCTCAGTGTTTGTCAATCATCTCCTGCAGCGCAGTGATTTCCCTTCATGTCATCTAACTGTGTGTTGGTTTGTTTGTTTCTTTCAGCACAGATTGATTTAGTTCTTTTTAAGATTGGGGATTTTAATTGTTTTCAATGAAATCATTTTATATGTATCTCAAGTTTTGGGTCTCATTGTACACAATTTATATAAATGGATTTCCAGACAACTAAACATGTTGATTTGAGTTTACAAATGTGTTTTTAAATACTTACTTAAATAAGATAAGGTAATACTTAATTGTCATTGTATCAGAGACACAATGGAATTTGATTGGTAACTCTCAGACATTAGCAGCACAATGTACATATGAAACAGGAAAACATTAAAAAAATACGATATGGTACACAAGATAGTATAAATACAATATAAAGACAACTTATGAAACAACGGTATATAACAATTCTAAAGCAGCACGGTGGGTGAACACATGTACAGTAATGTGCAGATCAACAATGTGGAGGTCAGTTTACCTTATAACACTTAGAGGAAAAATAATGTTATATATATATATATATATATATATATATATATATATACTGTGTATATATATATATACTGTATATATACACACCGTATTTTCTGCACTATAAGGCGCACCGCATTATAAGGTGCACCTTCAATGAATGACATATTTTAAAACGTTTCCATATATAAGGCGCACCGCATTATAAGGCGCTACAGTAGAGGCTGGGGTTACGTTATGCATCCATTGGGCCAAGGGTTGGCAACCCTTTTTTCTTTCTTCTCTTATGGCCCTTTTCCTCTAGTACCACCTCAGCTCGCTTCTACCCGCCACGCCCCCGTCTTGCGCTTTCCCACTACGGGCCATGGTGGGCCGAGCCGTGCCAAGCAGATACTTTTTCTGTAACCATTCTGCCGAGGTTCTAACCGGGCTGAGCCGGCACTATATCTGACGTCACCACCCTCCATGCCACTGATTGGTCGGGGGGTGGGGCCGTCATCACCCTCCACGCCACTGATTGGTCGGGGGGCGGGGCCGTCAGACGTTTGAATCAGGAAGCGGGAGTCAGCGCGAGAACGACTCGCTGCGATTTTATTATACAGCGCAAACGTCTGTTTCATGATCCAACTCTGAGGTGCAGATGTTCATAAACCTAGTGGCTGACGAGAGAATTAAAAAAGGGATGTAGACGGGCGATAAGGAACGATCAGATCCACAGGCGATTGTTGCGCAATCGAGTACGTCACAGCAGCTTCACCCCAACCCGCCCACTTCTCACCTGGCTGTGGAAAAACTTCTGTGCAGTTCGTATTGTTCCTTGGACGTGTCTCCGATTCTCTGCAGTGCAGCTGGAGTACCACGGTGTAGCACCACAGCAAATGGTGCTCCTGTAGAAACTAATCAGAAGCTGAATGGGGAGTCTGGCTTTTTTGAGTTTCCTCAAAAAGCGTCTCTGCTGAGCTTTGTTCACCAGGTGGGAGGTGTTAACAGTCCATTTGAGGTATTTTGTGACGTGGAGCCCCAGGAATGTGATGGGGCTCCACAAGCTAGTCTGGAATACATTCAAGATAATACCATTGAACTGAACACAGTCTTGAATAGATCCAAGACTAAAGAGACTTCAGTAGAGCCAGGATAACGACCCCCCTGGCTTTTCGTTTTTCCGGTTATCCTAAATCCACAACGATCCCCTTTGTCCTGGATGTATTCAAGACCAGCTTTGCTATCTGAGCACCACTTCACCAAGTGTTGCACCTCTGCGCTGTAGTGGGTCTCATTGTCTCCAGTTCAGACCCAATACAGTGGTGTCATCTGCAAATTTCACAATGGTGTCGGAGGTGTGGATGGGTGTGCAGTCGTGTGTAAACTGGGTCAAAAGTACGGTGGCGGAGACCCGCCATTGCTGAAAATAAAAGTAACGCTGCAAACAGAAACAAACGCCGCTGCAAATAAAATAAACACTTAGCAAATAAAAGAAACGCTGCAAATATAAATAAACCCTGCTGCAAATAAAATTAAAAAACGACGCAAATAAAAAAGCCACAACGGAAGTGAATTACCGGGGACTATTTTTGCCGATGCACCGGGGTTGCACGTTAAAACTTACACGTAGCGACGTTGAACACTAACCTTTTCACTTATTTTCTCGTTCGTTGTTCTTATTCCTCGCTCTTCTTATTTCTTCCTTTTCACTTACGTCTTCTTCGTCTTCTTCTTCACCTCTTACGTAAAAAAAATTCACTTCCGTTGTGGCTTTTTTATTTGCGTCATTTTTTTTATTTCCAGTGGCGTTTCTTTATATTTGCAGCGGCGTTTGTTTTTATTTCCAGCGTTTATTTTATTTGCAAAGCGTTTATTTTATTTGCAGCGGTGTTTCTTTTTATTTGCAGCGTTTCTTTAATTTTCAGCAATGGCGGGTCTCGGCCACCGTACAAAAGGACCGGGGGTGAGAACGCAGCCCTGAGGTGCTCCTGTGTTCAGGTTAAGAGTGGATGATGTGATGTTTCCCACCCTGTTGAGAGTTCAGTATCCATGAGCAGAGAGTGGTGTTTAGTCCTGGTCCTTGGTGGGCTCCTTGGTGAGCTTGTTCACCAGTTTGTGGGGCAGAACAGTATTAGAGCTAGGTCAATAAATAACATCCTGGCACATGTGTTGGGATGCTCGAGATGACACAGGGTGATGTGAAGTGCAACTGAGATATGCATCTTCTGTTGACCTATTTCCTAGATTAGCAAACTGATGGCTGCCCAGATCAGTGGGAACGCTGTCCTTGGTGTGTGGGAGAACCAGCCTCTCAAAACACTTCATAACAATTAGTGTTAGAGCAAGTGGCCGGTAATCGTTGAGACTGGTGGCTGTTTGCTTTTTGGGAAGTGGAACAATGGGGTAGTGGTTTTGGGGCATGTGGGGACCACAACCTCCAGCAGAGACAGATTGAAAATGTTAGTTAGCACCACTGCTAACTGGTTAGCACCTGACTTCAGTGACTTCACTGCTGCTTTTGAGGCGTTGATCTTTTCCAGGGTCATCCTCACCTGGTTGGGCTGTAGGACGAGCACTGGCTCCAGGCTTGGGCCCAGTCCCAATCCCCCCACTACCCCTACTTTTCAGCCCTACCCCTAAATTTTGTGCGTTCCCGTGAGGGTAGTGGTGCCCCAATTCCTCTTTTCACCTAGGGGGAGTGGACATATCGAGGACTAGTGTGTATGAATCTAGCCCTTCAGAGCAAGGGTTTTCAGATGCACACTAGCTGACCGAGGGCCAGAAAAATTTCCCAGAATGCTTTTCGTCGTCATTTGCAGACTGAATAAAAAAAAACAAAACATGGTGGACATTTCTTATTTTTTAGTGAATAAAATCAATATTTTGAGTTCGTTTCTGCATAAAAATGCGTTTTGATTACATTTCTAGCGAGAAATATATATTTTACTTTCATAATATTCACTTTGTGAATGTATATAATCACTCGCTTGCTTGTTGTTGCGAAGTCTTTTTCAAACCTCGCCAGAATAAAGGCTGATTTATGGTTCCGCGTTACACCAACGCAGAGCCTACGGCGTAGGTTACGCGGCGACATGCGGCGTACGCCGTACCCTACGCCGTACCCTACGCCGTACCCTACGCCGTACCCTACGCCGTACCCTACGCCGTACCCTACGCCGTACCCTACGCCGTACCCTAAGCCGTACCCTAAGCCGTACCCTAAGCCGTACCCTACGCGTCAATTTAACGCAGAACCATAAATCAGCTCCCAAGCCGGCAGGCAGTTCTCATCCCGAAATTTTCGGAGCTGTTAGATTTAATCTATTAAACCAACATTTATTTTCCTAAATGATTTATTTCAGCCAGCGGTAATTCTCCACAGAGCTGCAGGTTTCTCCCCGGGACGACGGCGCAGGTTAACCCGGCGATCACGTCTGTACTCCGGCTGCTGCTGCTCTTATCATCGCCGAAAACATCAGATCAAATTTCTTAACAGGTGTTATTTGGATAAACTGAGCCCAGGTTGGGGATCTTAACGGTTACTTTTACACCTGAAAAGATATTAAAACTTAATAAAGTGGCATATTAACAGCACTACAGCTGAAACTAAAACAGCTTTTATCTCTGGGCTTCCTGATATGGTGTGACGTTTGTGCAAACGTAACTACACAGTCGCTTACGTACCCGAACGTTAACCACGCAGTGACGTAGCAAGCAAAATGTAGGGGTAGTGCTGAAAAGTAGGGGTAGGGGGAGTATTGGGACAGGCCCCTGGGAAGATTTCAAGTGCCCTAAAAATCTGTGGCTTCTCTTTTAGGGGTAGTGGTAGTGAGGGAGGGCTAGTGGTAGAAAGTAGGGGGTGTATTGGGATTTGGCCCTTTGTGGCAATGCTGACTGGGTGTTGGCACTGTCCAAACGTGTGAAGAACTCGTTCAGGGCATCTGGAAGTGAGTCCTCATGGCTCTTGAGCAGGGCACATCTCCTGGTGTCTGTCATAGTCTTGATGGCGCTTTTTCACGAGGGTTATTGTTTTTGAAGTGGCCCTCGATGTGCTGTTGCTATCTCTTCTGGCCTCTTTAATGCCTGTTTTTCCAGCTTTCTCTGGGCATTGATGAAGGCCAAGCCTGCCTCCTGTGTCAGGCGGCATCTCCTTCTTTGAGCAGGGACCGGACTTTTCTGTCCAGCTATGGTTTTTGGTTTGGATAAAGCTTGGTGGTGACTTTGGTCAGAACAGCGTCGGTGCAGAACGCGACGTAACCCAACACTGATGAGCTGTACTCCTCCAGGTTTGCGGTTTCTGCGACATATAATCCTTGCATATGCACACAAGGATTGAAAGTATGATTCCACATGATTGTAATGGAAGGGTTTCGTCTACTAAAATCTGATTTTTAACCTCATTATACCCTTAAGGTATATTTTTACAAGTTGCCATAAACACTTTAAGTGTGGATTTCTAATTTCACTCCGCAAAGCAGCCTTTGGTCACGAGACGGCCCACATGTTCCCAGTAAAATATGAGAGGAACTAAAAATGAGAAGCGAACACTGGCGAGGCGAATAAGGTGCCAAAACCAAAAGATCAGAGAGGAGAAGCTGCTCGATGTATTTAGCTCTTGCTGTGATGACGACAGACTTGTTTTTTTGTTTTTTTTAAATGACTTATGACAAAATCTGATTCTGTAAGCCTCTCACTTCTCATCAAAAGATATTAACAATGACCGAAGTTTATGTGGAGACATTGCTGTGACCCGTCAAGATGCTGCACATTTAACAGGTCTGCAGTCTTCATTTTTATGGGTAAATACTTTGCAAGTTTTACCTCCACAACAAATGGGTTTGACCAGTAAACTAATTACAAAGGGTAAAAGCGTTCACATGTCCATAATCAGGTTTTCCCTCTTTTTTTCCCCTCTTGTTTTGTAACTCTTTCACTCTTGAGGAGTGGGCCGCTGGCAGTACTTGAGATTTAAAAAATAAATCAGGGGGGATGGTGGATTTTATCATATGGGGACAGATAATTTGTGCTGATTACAAATAATATAATATATTACAAATAATAGCAGTGACCAAAACAGCTGCAGAAATACTGCAGGAATGACATAGCAGCAGTTAAATGCAGCCTTCTGTAAGCTTTAAATATCCACTGGGCTTACATCAAATATATATACATCAAATAAATAAGTAAAATGGATCACTGCAAAAACTCTAAATCTTAACAAGAATATTTGTCTTATTTCTAGTTAAAATTTCTCATTTTAGTAAAAAAATCTCATTACACTTAAAACAAGACTCATCACTGGAAAAAACAACAATTTTCACCTGTTTCAAGTAGATTTTCACTTGAAATAAGTAGAAAAATCTGCCAGTGGAACAAGATTTTTTTGCTTGTAATGAGTAGATAAATCTTGTCCCATTGGCAGATTTTTCTTCTTATTTCAAGTGAAAATTTACTTGAAACAGGTGAAAATTGTCAAATAAGTTATTTTTCTGGTGTTATTTTTCTGGTGATGACTCTAAATGTTGAAATAGCAGTAAAACCACATTCATTGATGAAATGACATAAGGGATGGAAAGGAAGTATGACAGTTTTACAGGGGGGATGATTTGGACCGTTTTTATTTCAGGGGGGATGCCATCCTCCCTCATCCCCCCTCATCCCCCCTCATCCCCCCTCATCCCCCCTCATCCCCCTCATCCCCCCTCATCCCCCCTCATCTCCAGTACTGGCCGCTGGTCCCACTCAGACGTCGAGGGTTTACCTCCCTAAAACTGTTAGATCTCTAATGTTGTGTAAGATGGAAACAAAAATAGTGCACGGCTATTGTGTTTGCGAAGCATGATAGTTTAAATAAACACAAGAAACCGGGCCTATGCCATCTGGCTTTGGGTGGAAACATCAGTGATTCAAGATCTGCACATTCATAGATGTCACTGGCAGAAGCGTTAAAGCTGCTCCAAGCCCGTTCAAGGTTTCTGTGTTGTTTCAAAAACCAATGAAGTCAAATGTTTGAGGAGTGCACACCAATTTGTTGAGGATTAGAGCACCTAATTGTAATGTTGCTCCGTCACTCTCTTTTCTAGTTCTGCCTGCTGAGCTGGATGCTTGGCCAGCCGGGCCGATGGGTGTTGCCACAGCCTCTTTAGCAGATCGGGGCAGGATAAGAGTTTCAGCTGGCACATTTGCAAATTTGTCACCACAGATGGCTGTTTACGCTGTTGTCCGTAATGTCTTCCTATGCTATCAGCCATGGCTGTAATTTGCACCCCCGATGCTGACATTTTGTCTTCACACCATCAAACATGCCCACTCATATCCAATCTATGTGGAGAATGAGTATTCTTGGGTTTCAAATCCTCAAATTTCTATAACCTTTTGCCATATAAACATAATAAAACTGGGACTTGGGTAACCACAAACTATCTACCTTAAGTTACATTTGACCATAAAATGAAGCACAATGGTGAGTTTTTATTAGTCTTGCTGAAATAGATCTTTATTAAATATAATACTCCAAAATACACTCAAATTCCATGATATAGCTGAGCAGAAAACTGTTTTATTTGCCTTTAAAGCCCAGCAGAAACTACTTCCAAACTACATTCATGACCTGTTCCAAATAAAAGAAACCACTATGACCTGAGGGGGAAACTCATGTTTGAGACGACGACAGCAAGAAATAATATTAAAAAGAGATGGACATCAATTAAGGCTAGAGAAATATGGAATAGTTGTGACAACGACCTAAAAATGTGCAGTTCTATCTTCAAGTTTAAGAAAATGTTTAAAGAAAATCTTGTAAATAAATTTAAAACACTATAATTATAAAGTATATTATCAAAAACATTCTAGAATGTGAAACGTCAATTTTATATTTTGTCTTACTTATTTTTGTCTTCTTTATGTATGGTTTGTTTCCACGGAGTAATGCTAATGTCTCATATTTAAACTGATCTTAAGATAAAAAGGGAAGGCACTATAAACTACGGCTTCAGCGTACACCTTTTCGGCTAAAGAAATGTTTATTTTACCTTTTCATCTTGTTTTGTAAAAAAGTGTGTACAAGCCAAAATAAAGATTCATTCATTCATTCATAGATAAAAACACAGTTCTTGTATGGGGGCATGTTTGCGCCATCTTAACTCCAGACGCCGGCGAACGTCAGCCACCATCACTGCAGGATGAAGCATCGTTAAGCTGAGCTAATCATTGGCCTGATGTCCCAGATTGGGTGTTTACTGGTGCCAGGGGCATTCAGGCCGCAGCGCTGGGCTCAATATTCAGGGGCAAACTGAAGCAGTGCCTGGTGCTGCAAAGGAAGCGAAACTGGCTGGCTCACTGTGGGAGGTGGAAGTGAGCAGCGTTTCACAGCAGTTGAACAGTCAGCAAAACGCAGCGCAATGACAGGATGTCAAATGTGAAACGTTGATGCCTATCAAAGGTGAAACTTAGATGCACAATAAAGGAATAGCTGGGCTTTAAATGGTCGGGAACACTGCAAAAACTCAAAATCTTACCAAGAATATTTGTCTTATTTCTAGTTAAAATGTTTCATTTTTAGTCAAAAAATCTCATTACACTTAAAACAAGACTCATTACCAGAAAAATAACTTATTTGACAATTTTCACCTGTTTCAAGTAGATTTTCACTTGAAATAAGTAGAAAAAATCTGCCAATGGAACAAGATTTATCTTCTCATTACAAGCAAAAAAATCTTGTTCCATTGGCAGATTTTTTCTACTTATTTCAAGTGAAAAATTACTTGAAACAGGTGAAAATTGTCATTATGTCATTATTTTTCTGGTAATGACTCTTGTTTTAAGTGTAATGAGAGTTTTTGACCTAAAATTAGACATTTTAACTAGAAATAAGACAAATATTCTTGTTAAGATTTTGAGTTTTTGCAGTGAAGTGACTAGAGACTCATGCAGGTGGTTTGGTAGAAAGCGTTTATGTTGGCTTCATTCCACCTGCGTGGCTCTTCTACGTCGCCACTCGACTTGTGTGCAGCTAAATCCCGCTTGAACCCAATTGATCCCCGTTAGGTGGATTAATACAGTACTACAAACTGAAACCAGAAGGCTCCTGGTACCATTTTATGAAGTATCCGCTTACAGAGCCTGTTCAGAAATGCACATTGTGCTGGGGTGATTTATTTTCAGCTAAATTTAGTCTTAGTATCAAGGCAGAGCCAAATATATTTTTAAAATTGTTTATGGTATGTCCTGCCTCTCAGCGGATTACAGTTGGGAAAGGGTCCAGATTTTTAAAAGGTCGAAAAAGGAGAATTTAAACAACTGGTTGAGTATATTTTATGAATAAAAGCTTCACATTTTCTTTCAGTGTCAAAGAGTTTCATCCTTTTTTTTTGTGGACAATGGACTCACCACGTCAGAGATCCTAAAACTCCAACCCAGATTAGAGCGTATCGTATATTCACCTGTGAGCGGTTGTTTTGCACCCCGTTTCTATTTCCGGTGACACGTTTGCTGGATCGTGGAAGGAACTCACAGAGTCCGGCCTTTTCTTGAGCCATTTCACACTAAAGTATTAACAAAAGATGGTCCAACTGCAGTGAGAGGCTCAATCAAATAACATCTAACCAAAGGTTACGAGGTCATATTAGCGGCGGTAATGGTTAGCATTAGGTTGTTTTTTTAAATGATTATTATCACAGAGAACTTACAGAGAAGATATTCAGATCCTATTAGGGGATGCCCTTTAGTTCTGATAGCTGCATCAAAGACTGGATAGTTCAAAGATCTGTAAAGATCAGTACATCAGTCGGGCACTTTGCCAGGCCTCTGGTTCTGCTAACGCTGCGTCCTGCACTCATGCACAAGCGTCTCGGTGTTCGTATCAACAGTCCTCCCATATCTGCGGCTCTCTGGCCACCCAGCATTTGTTTGGAGTCGTAGGTCTATCATCCACATTAAGAGTTGTCGATAGCCTGTGGCGCGTATTATATCACTGGCCAAAGCCTGCAGCAGCTATTTAGATCCCCTAATGATTAATGAGATTGTGACAAGTGAGCTGCTCTTTCACCCCTCACCCCACATCATACCATCTATATTTGGTAAAGGAGAATTACATTTAATTTAGACATTAAAATAGCCATTCTGATCCACGTATGCGTCTGAACTTTGCATCCTTTAGTGCAGCGGTTCCCAACCTTTTTTCCTACTTGTGTCGCGACCAACCAGCCCCCCCTAAAAGAGTAAAGTGATTCGTTACAAATCTTTAATTGAAATAATTCAAATTAATTATGTTTTTTTGATACATTTCTCTTTGGTTTACCCTGTATACATATGACTTTGATTTTCTCACTTCATTTTGTGTCACCAATGTATAAAATACGCACAAAAAATAATTGCAAGGACATAAAAATATTTCTGAAAAATGTCTCTTAATATGAGAGCAAACATTTATTAACATTTTTCCTTTAACAACCTGTCGGAGTAGTAGTATGATTAAATGTTGAATAATTATATAATAATATGTTTTTAAGTTTTTATCCTGCTAAATAACTATTTTAAAATTACCAAAATATATTTCTAAGTGGGTTTATACAGACTTGGATTACTGTATTCCATTGGGTGTGTTATTATGATTTTTTATATATTTAACATCGTAAATATAATTTTTACAGCTACATATCGTCAAAGGGGAGACACTGCTTTAGTGGATGGATGTAGCAGAGCAGGCTGTTCTTAGTGCCCAATGTTTCTTTAGCAGAGAAACAAACAGTTTCATTCCTTTGTTTTCCGTAGCTTCTTCAGTGTGCCGTGTTTTCTTTACCCATACTTTCCATAACCTATATGACCCACGGCGGAAATGTAAATGTAAATGTAAGACCATCGGCGGTAAAAGCCTTCACACCGCTGACTTCCTGTTCGCAGTGTCCGATAGCTGGTAGGATGTGGTGAAACCAAACCCAGAAAAACCCTTTCTAAGAAAAGATGCATTACGTGTGAAGGGTTTTTCACAGTGTTGCATGATCTCAGTAGCTGATGTGAAGTTCACCGGTGGGTGATGGTTCAAGGGAAATGCGCTGGTTCGGATTCTGCACATTTAGGGCCAGTCCCAATCCCCCCCTACTCCTACTTTTCAGTCCTACCCCTAAATTTTGCGCGTTCCCGTGAGGGTAGTGGTGTCCCAATTCCTCTTTGCATGTAGGGGGAGTGGGGAAAACGAGGGCTAGTGTGTATCAATCTAGCCCTTAAGAGCGAGGGATTTCAGATACTGACTCACTGACCGAGGACCAGAGAAAATTTCCCAGAATGCTTTACATCATCATTTGCAGACTGAATCAAACAAAAAAAATGGCGGACATTTCTAATTTTTTGTGAATAAAATCAATATTTTGAGTTAGTTTCTGCATAAAAATGCGTTTTGATTACATTTCTAGCCAGAAATTTATATTTTATTTTCATAATATTCACTCAGTGAATGTACATAATCACTCGCTTGCCCGTTGTTGCGAAGTCTTTTCAGATCTCGCCAGAATAAAGGCTGATTTATGGTTCCGTGTTACACCAACGCAGAGTCTACGGCGTAGGGTACGCCGTAGGGTACGGCGTAGGTTACGCGGCGGCGCGCGCCGCACGGTGCGCGGCGCCGCATAACCTACGCCGTAGGATCTGCGTCGATTTAACGCAGAACCATAAATCAGCTCCCGAGCCGGCTGAAAAAATATTAAAACGCGCTCTACGGAGATTACTCTCATTGCTTTGGCCCGTTATGCTTCAATCCTATCTCACAAGAATCCGCCGATGACGATTAAGATGAAATTCATGTGATAGTCCTCGGGTTTTGTCAAACAAGCGCCGCCTGTGACTGAGGCTTTAGCTCTGGAAGTGATGCTGAAATATGATGTAAATAGATCTTTAGGCGTGCATTACTATGTAACGAACAGCACACTTATCAATGAGACTGTTTTTTTTTAACTCTCATGAAATTAAACCGGCATAAATCAAATTAACAAAGGATATTAACTTAAGAGACGATCGTATTGTTAAGAAGCAGAAGCCCTTCAGTCCCCTTTTTTTTTTTTTTCAACCCCCTGAATTTCTTCCCACTAGTTTTTGCCGCTGCTGCTTTTGACAAATTAAAACAATAATGTGTTTATAATCACAAAGTTGCAGCTTTGGATATTTTTTCTACATTAAAATCAAAGGCAAAACAACTCCCTGTAATTATGGATTAGAAGCAGCCGTTCTCAGCGCAGTAGGACAGTGAAAGAGCTTTGCACACGGTTGTTGAGCCGTGCAGTGCAAGTGAAGCTGTCGCCGCCGCGGGGAGGCGACGCGCTTGTGAGGCTTACTGTACAATCAACAGGTGGCGAGTGTAGCCGTGCATTCCCCCCTGACTAATCCCCCTCAAACCTTCTTAGCAGGTTAATTTGTTTGCCTTATCCTGTTTCTTCTCCGTCCCGCTTGTCTTCGCAGGTCAGCACAACTACCTGTGTGCAGGGAGAAACGACTGCATCATTGATAAGATCCGCAGGAAGAACTGCCCGGCCTGCCGCTTCAGGAAATGTCTTCAAGCCGGCATGAACTTGGAAGGTGAACAGTCTCATCCCTCTCTGACTCGGGCCACGATCGCTGACCTGCTGCATTAGAGAGGATGTATTAACAGAGAAGGAGAGATGAGAAGATATGACATGTTTTTGACCCATTTGTTTAAGGGTGTGGTCAAATCCACCCCAGGAAAAAAAAACAGCAACCCCTCCTTAAAATAATTATAATTAAAAGCAGCGGTTGTTGGTGGTTTTGATGTTGTTGTTGTTGTCAGATAATTAGTTACTTCTTTAACTACTTTAATAGCCCATTAAGTAATACCAGTAATACCAACCTAACAGCAAGTGTCTTTCCAAAATACCTGCAAAAACATGAAAATAGACATAAAATCTCTGTGATTGACCTAAAATTGGAAAGAAAGGACTTTTAGGTGTTGATAGATAGATAGATAGATGTCTCAGAAAATTAGAATATTGTGATTTTCTGTAATGCAATTACAAAAACAAAAATGTCATACATTCTGGATTCATTACAAATCCACTGAAATATTGCAAGCCTTTTATTATTTTAATATTGCTGATCATGGTTTACAGCTTAAGAAAACTCAAATATCCTATCTCAAAAAATTAGAATATTCTGTGAATCTTAATCTTAAACTGTAATCCATAATCAGCAATATTAAAATAATAAAAGCTTGCAATATTTCAGTTGATTTGTAATGAATCCAGAATGTATGACATTTTTGTTTTTTTAATTGCATTACAGAAAATAAAGAACTTTATCACAATATTCTAATTTTCTGAGACAGTCCTGTATATATATCTATGGAGATAGATATAGATATATATTTATAGCAGAATCCATCCTGGAATGTGTGCAGACCATGTGATCTGATCTCCCAGGCCTGGTCTGAATGTATAAAACATGGCAAACCTCGGATGTGAGCAGAAATATTCCACATTGGTTCTGCAACAGTTTTTAAAACCCATTTTCAACATGAATATTTATGTCTTGTCCAGCCATTTAGAACATAACTTCTTAAGTGCGTCTCCTGGGTTCTGGCCGGGTGTGTCCGTGCCGTCACCCGGGAGTTACTCCCTCCTCCCCCTCTGGGTGTTCAGACAGGGAGCATCACCTCCTTACAGACAGGGACTCAGACTCAGTCACCGCTTTGTCCAAGAATCCTCAAGTTAAGCTGTAACCGGGTTAGGGAGGATAGACCTCGAAAGTAACAGGCAAAGCTCCAACACCTGCTCCAGTCCGTGAGTCCTCTAAGCTCGTGCTCGGAGCATCACGATGGCGTCATTAGCTTCTGCAGCTCAGTGTTTACTCAGAGTACATGCAAAAAGAGCAGTTTTAGTTCCAGTGAGAGGAGAAGGTAGCTCCAAATGCAGAGAGAGACGGGGAACGGATGGACGTCAGCACATCAGCAGACAGCCTTCCACCTGAAAGGCTTTTAGTTACCATAGGAACACCAGGCAGCAGAGGAAATGCTAAAATGAAAGAGAGAGTTGTTTTTTTTCAACATCCAATATGTTTTCCACATTTTTTAATTCGAGACGAAACCTGCAGCTTCTCGTGTCCAGGGCTGCAGCGTTCTGGGATTGGTGCGGACACACTGAGAAGAGATCAGATCACTCAGAAACTGAAAGGTGTAGATGAGGAAGCCAGCAGAGCTGGATCTGCTGACCCAGCCTCCTCATCTTGTTTATTTCTATTGAATCAGTTCTATTGGGTCAGGCCTGAAGGAGCCACAGGCTCATCCAGGATGTAAAAGAACCTAGATTAAGTGCATAAATGCCATCTTCTGTCTTTATTTGGTTATTTTTTTTAATAATATAGATGTGTCAGAAGATGCATGCTGCATTTCTTCTAATGTAGTTTCACAGATGTTTCTTTTTTTAATTTTTCTTCTTCCTTTTCTTCCCCTGATACAAAATCCCCCGAGGTCTTTGTGAAATGTCTGTTTTGTGCTTTGGTCAAAATACCACAGTCAGTGACACAACACTGAGTCAAAGATGGAGCTGGATGATTCAGCTCTGAGCCCGGTCCGTGGTACCCAGAGCTGGTAGAGTAGCCCAAAACTGTACTCAAGTAAAAGTACTGTTACTTCAGAATAATATGACTCAAGTAGAAGTAAAAAGTAGTCATCCAAATAATTACTTGAGTAAAAGTAAAAAAATACTTGGTGAAAAAACTACTCAAGTACTGAGTAACTGTACTGAGTACTGAGTGATGTCTGAAGTACAAAATAATCATCTTCAGGCAAATTAAATCAATAAATAAAAAAAAAATAGCTAAATTAAATTAAATTAATCTTAAAGTAAATTCAAGTACTTTAATAAATAATAAAATAATAACAGAATAAAAATAAATAAATTAAGCACAAGTAGCACAACATTTCAAGCCTTTGTACTTTTCTTTTTTAACCAGGCAGAACTAGAACAAACATGAACTCATAGAAACTCTGTGTGTGTTTGAGTCTGTGTAAATGTGACAAAACATGCAAAAACAAACTTTTTTCCCAAAGAATCACCCAGTGATGTCATGAGATTGACGCGTACGTGGATAAAAGGGATAAAAGAAAAGTAACAGCTCAACGTAGCCTAATGTAGCGGAGTAAGAGGAACAGTTTCTTCTTCACAAATCTACTCAAGTAAAAGTAAAAAGTATAGTGATTCAAAACTACTCCTAAAAGTACAAAATTTCCCAAAACTTACTCAAGTAAATGTAACGGAGTAAATGTAACTCGTTACTACCCAACTCTGATGGTTCCCTGTCAATCTGCTGGACTCACTGAGTTACAGGTTTAAAACCGTGAAACTCCTTACAGTGTGGCACGGATGTGTTAAATCAGAGTCGGGTCTCCATTCTCTCCAGACGCTTCAGTACGGACTCTAAAGAGCAGTAAACGTGGTATTCATGCACGGGGAGTACCGGTTTACGTGCCAGCAGCCTGCTGAACATCTGCTTCAAACGTCACTTCTTTCTTTCTGCTGTTTTTCCGCCCAGCGAGGAAAAACAAGAAGCTGATCAAGATGAAGGCGCCGCGGTCCGCCGGGCCCCCGGAGTCCGTCAGCAACATGCCGGTCCTGGTGGTTCCCCGGAGCATGCCCCAGCTCCTGCCCACCATGCTGTCGGTCCTGAAGGCCATCGAGCCGGAGATCATCTACTCGGGCTACGACGGGACGCTGCCCGACACGTCCTCCCGCCTCATGACCACTCTCAACAGACTGGGCGGCCAGCAGGTCATCTCTGCAGTCAAGTGGGCCAAGTCCCTGCCAGGTAACGCAGACCCGCGTCATGGAGAAGTCCTGAAGGGGTTCCAGCCACCTTAGGGCCATTTGTTGCTTTTTATACGCAGCAATGACAACGGCGTCACTTTGAGATAAAAAAGAATTTAGAATTTAGAGTTTATTAAAGGATAGCCCCTTGAGATGTAACATCTTATTTTCAAGGGGTCCCATTAAACATACAACATTACAACATATTACATTACAGTACAGACATACATGACATAAAACAAACCCCCTCCCACACACAACCCCTACACACATAAGTCTAGTTACAAAGTAGACTAATTGAATAACTGAAACAATGAGATAAATATAACATAACAGAGAAAAAATAAATAAATAAATACAAATAAATAAATAAATAGAAAAAAGGACAAAAAAAATACATAAATAAATTAAAAACATAGGCAATTTGTTTTAAGATGAGAATATAATGCCAATTTAAAACAATGAAAAGAGGTAATAGAATGCAAAAAGAGGGGAAGATTATTCCAATCTGATGGAGCTTTAAAATAAAATTATCTTTTACCAACCTTTTTTAAAATTCTAGGAACAAAGAAAAAAGGAAAATGAATATGTCTGAGTGAGTATGGAGAGTTATATAGAATCATGAGTTATTTTAAATATGGAGGACGGTGAAAATAAACACATTTAAAAAGGAAGTGAAGCCAGTGAAACTGCCGTCTAGATTTGGGTTGAAACCAGTTCAATGAATCAAACATAAAACAATGATGTTCTGAAAGGACAACGTAACACAAATCTACACAATTAATTAAATAATACAGTCAGAGGTTTAAGATGGGTATCTGGAGTATTTTGCAAACAATATCTGTATAATCAACAAGTGGTAGTATGAGTTGAGAATTAAATTAAGAATGAGAGAGAGTTGAGATTAACCTTTTCTGACAGGAAGTGTGAAAAAGTGAAAAGGCCACATTTCTATAGATCTAGACTCGTACAGTACCCCCAATAAAGGCCTTTTCTTGCCAGATAACTGAGCAATGCCTGTCCTGCTCCTTAAGGTGGCGATTCACTTCTGAAATAATAGAAAAACGACCCAATCCCAGGAAAGAAAAGCAGAAGTTATCTTTTGAAATGTCCCGTTAGGTACAGTTAAAAACTGCTGCTTCTCGCTGATTGAATTCAGGAGGCATCATTTAGCTGATTGAATCCTGCCCTTAGTTGGGTCGACTGCATAGACTCACTTCTTTTCCCCCGTCCGTTTAAATGTCTTTTCTTGGCAGTAGAGGCCGATCAGTAATCATGTGATAACGAGTGTGACCTCTGCAAGAGCTTAATCTACGATTAAGTGGAAGGAGAGAGTAATTGTGGCTATGAGGGGGAAAAAAAACTCTCCAGTGCGCTTGAATGTTCTTAGAATCTACATAAAAAATAACAATAAAACATGCTGTTCCTCCAAAATGCAAAAGGGATTTAGTGCAAAAATGTTTCCTTCATCTCCCTCATCTCAAAAAGGTTTTGTGTGTTTTGTGTTGTTTAGCATTTATTAAGACTATGAGAAGTAAACGACTGAGAACATCCCATGACGTTCTCCAAACACGAAGTAATACCCAGAAAAAAGAGTTGAAAAAGAGGAAGGAGGGAAGAGGGAGAGACATTTCAAGTATTTCAACTTATTTCAGTATTTCAGTGGACATGGTGGGAGGGTGCAGGTGGGGAGGCTGCAGGTGCAGGTGGGGAGGGTGCAGGTGGGGAGGGTGCAGGTGGGGAGGGTGCAGGTGCATGTGGGGAGGGTGCAGGTGGGGAGGGTGCAGGTGCAGGTGGGAGGGTGCAGGTGGGGAGGCTGCAGGTGGGGAGGCTGCAGGTGGGCGGGTGCAGGTGGGAGGGTGCAGGTGGGGAGGGTGCAGGTGGGGAGGGTGCAGGTGGGGAGGGTGCAGGTGGGGAGGCTGCAGGTGGGGAGGGTGCAGGTGCAAGTGGGGAGGCTGCAGGTGGGAGGGTGCAGGTGGGAGGGTGCAGGTGGGAGGGTGCAGGTGGGGAGGGTGCAGGTGCAAGTGGGGAGGCTGCAGGTGGGGAGGGTGCAGGTGCAAGTGGGGAGGCTGCAGGTGGGAGGGTGCAGGTGGGGAGGCTGCAGGTGGGAGGGTGCAGGTGGGGAGGGTGCAGGTGGGGAGGGTGCAGGTGGGAGGGTGCAGGTGCAGGTGGGGAGGGTGCAGGTGGGAGGGTGCAGGTGGGAGGGTGCAGGTGGGGAGGGTGCAGGTGGGGAGGGTGCAGGTGGGTAGGCTGCAGGTGGGTAGGCTGCAGGTGGGGAGGGTGCAGGTGGGGAGGCTGCAGGTGGGTAGGCTGCAGGTGGGGAGGGTGCAGGTGGGTAGGCTGCAGGTGGGGAGGGTGCAGGTGCAGGTGGGAGGGTGCAGGTGCAGGTGGGGAGGGTGCAGGTGCAGGTGGGAGGGTGCAGGTGCAGGTGGGGAGGCTGCAGGTGGGGAGGGTGCAGGTGCAGGTGGGGAGGGTGCAGGTGGGGAGGGTGCAGGTGCAGGTGGGGAGGGTGCAGGTGCAGGTGGGGAGGGTGCAGGTGGGAGGGTGCAGGTGCAGGTGGGGAGGGTGCAGGTGGGGAGGCTGCAGGTGGGAGGGTGCAGGTGCAGGTGGGAGGGTGCAGGTGGGAGGGTGCAGGTGCAGGTGGGGAGGGTGCAGGTGGGGAGGGTGCAGGTGGGAGGGTGCAGGTGGGGAGGCTGCAGGTGCAGGTGGGAGGGTGCAGGTGGGAGGGTGCAGGTGGGGAGGGTGCAGGTGGGAGGGTGCAGGTGCAGGTGGGGAGGCTGCAGGTGGGTAGGCTGCAGGTGGGGAGGGTGCAGGTGGGAGGGTGCAGGTGGGGAGGGTGCAGGTGGGAGGGTGCAGGTGGGAGGGTGCAGGTGGGAGGGTGCAGGTGGGAGGGTGCAGGTGGGAGGGTGCAGGTGCAGGTGGGGAGGGTGCAGGTGCAGGTGGGAGGGTGCAGGTGGGAGGGTGCAGGTGCAGGTGGGAGGGTGCAGGTGGGAGGGTGTAGGTGGGAGGGTGCAGGTGCAGGTGGGAGGGTGCAGGTGGGAGGGTGTAGGTGGGAGGGTGCAGGTGGGAGGGTGCAGGTGGGAGGGTGCAGGTGCAGGTGGGGAGGGTGCAGGTGGGAGGGTGCAGGTGCAGGTGGGAGGGTGCAGGTGGGAGGGTGTAGGTGGGAGGGTGCAGGTGGGAGGGTGCAGGTGGGAGGGTGCAGGTGGGGAGGGTGCAGGTGGGAGGGTGCAGGTGGGAGGGTGCAGGTGGGGAGGGTGCAGGTGGGGAGGGTGCAGGTGGGAGGGTGCAGGTGGGAGGGTGCAGGTGCAGGTGGGAGGGTGCAGGTGGGAGGGTGCAGGTGGGAGGGTGCAGGTGGGAGGGTGCAGGTGCAGGTGGGAGGGTGCAGGTGGGAGGGTGCAGGTGGGAGGGTGCAGGTGGGGAGGGTGCAGGTGGGGAGGGTGCAGGTGGGAGGGTGCAGGTGGGAGGGTGCAGGTGCAGGTGGGAGGGTGCAGGTGGGAGGGTGCAGGTGGGGAGGGTGCAGGTGGGGAGGGTGCAGGTGGGAGGGTGCAGGTGGGAGGGTGCAGGTGCAGGTGGGAGGGTGCAGGTGGGAGGGTGCAGGTGGGGAGGGTGCAGGTGGGGAGGGTGCAGGTGGGAGGGTGCAGGTGGGAGGGTGCAGGTGGGAGGGTGCAGGTGGGAGGGTGCAGGTGGGGAGGGTGCAGGTGGGGAGTCTCCATCCCTGTCCCTGTTGCCAGGCAACCACCTCAAGGGCCAATGACTGCACCAACTCTCTCTTTACTTACTCGCTGAGTTACTTATTTATTTATACATGGTTTTTCTCACATTTAATCCTCCACCGATGATTTCCCTCTGAGGATTAATAAAGTCCAGTTGTGTTTTTCAGGTCAGACTCTAAAAGACCAGCTGCTCTGAGATTCAGTCCACCAATCCACTCTTACATTTTACTGTTGTCAAAACAGCCTCTATTCACTTAGTAAACATCCAGGAATCGGTTTGAATCGGTTTCCACATGAGGAAAGCAGAGACGGAGCGTTGGGAAGCGCCCGCTCTGATGGAAGTTCTCGGTCACGGGGAAGAAAAACAAAATCACATGACTTGATAATCACTCCAAGTATGCGCTGCTAGATTTTATGGCATATTTCTCTGAGGAGGAACTTCCAATGAGATTTAAGCCCCCCCCCTCTTCCCCTCTTCCATGTGACAGGGGGATGAGGGACAAATCTGGCCTGATATCAGGACATGGATTAAAATAAAATGCAAAGTGAAAGGCTGTCTGTGCTGGTCTGCTCCGACACACAAAAGACAATTGAACCAAAAATTCTGTTCTCACTTCCTTTTTACTAAGCTGCTTTGTTTAAAGGGGTTTCCATGACAAAAGGAATAAAGAATTAAAACTTTGTTCGTAAAGACGACACCATGAATAAACCATTACGGCAGCAAGTCGCCCTCCTATATTGCAGAGGTGTCTTCAGTATTCACATTCATTACTCAGGTAGAAGTATAGATACTAGAGTTTAAAAATACTCCTGTAGAAGTTGAAGTATCAACTCAAGTTTTTTACTCAAGTAAAAGTATAAAAGTACTGGTTTCAAAACTACTTAAAGTATAAAAGTAAAAGTAATGTAAGGGGGAAAAAAGCCATTAAGGACAAAAGCCATTGAAAATGAATGTATCTTAGTATAATGCAAATATATTAAAGAACCATATATGTGTACTATTGAGCATTAACATGTGTTAATATAAATATATTAAAGAAGCATATATGTGTACTATTGAGCATTAACATGTGTTTCAGAGAGCAGCAGATATGATGACTATCAATCAATCAATCAATCAAATTTTATTTATATAGCACCTTTCGTCCAGGTACATGAAATACAAGGTGCTTTGACATTTTGATTGAAAAGTAAGCATAATAAACAAATAAAAACTGGGAGACCAAAAAGATAAAAACTGGGAGACCAATGCACCCTGACATACAATATAAAATATATACAATTTATAAAAAGATAAAGGTTCAAGGATTAAGGCTAAAAAAAAAAAAAATCAGTCCACAACAATAAAAATAATAAAAACATTATAAGAGATAGATAAATAAATAAAACAGATACCTTTAAAAAATTTTAAACGGAATAAAACTAAAACTATAAAATGTGATGCTACATAAAAGCCAGACCAAAGAGATGAGTTTTTAGTCTACGTTTAAAAATGTCCACATTTCCAGCTCCTCTCAGATCCTCCGGCAGGCTGTTCCACAGCCTGCCTAGTTGCCTATAAGTATTGTAATGGTGCAAAAAGTCTAACTTCAGAGGCATGTTATCATTTATCCTAACCTTTATTGGAATGTACATCCAAGTTTAGTTGCAGGAATCTGAGGGAACGGATGTAAGAACAAAATGAAATGAGGCTGTTTTTAAAATGTAAGGAGTAAAAAGTACAGATAATTGCGTGCAAATGTAAGGAGTAAAAGTAAAAAGTCGTCTGTAAAATAATTACTCCAGTGAAGTATAGATAACCAAAATTTCTACAGTAAGGTAACAGAGTATTTGTACTTTGTTACCTGACACCTCTGCTATATTTATAGCAGCTTTGTCCAGTCTGGTTTGTGCTGCGTCTAACCCGCTCTCTCCTGCCAGGCTTCCGTAACCTGCACCTGGACGACCAGATGACGCTGCTGCAGTGCTCCTGGCTCTTCCTCATGTCCTTCGGCCTGGGCTGGAGGTCGTACGACCAGTGCAACGGCAGCCTGCTCTGCTTCGCCCCCGATCTCATCATCAACAAGTGAGCCGTCTGATCTCCTCTGCCCAGACATTTGATGTGTGTGTGTGTTTGCTCGTACGGGGCCGTGCGGCCTCGACCGTTTACATCGTTATGACTCAGCCTGGGTGAGAAGCAGACGGAGGTCTGACCGTAATGAGGAGACGTTATCACAAACTCTGAATCAAACAGAAATGTGAAATCAACATGAGAGGTAAACTCCCTCTCCCCCGGTTGTTGCGTCAGTACCGATGCCTTTGTAGTTGTCGTTGTGAGGAAGCAGACGTGCCCGGCGTGTTGATCTCCAGCAGAAAAGAGGTGAGGCGTTTCTCAGGGAGGCAAACTTATAGGACTGTTTCAGAAAATTAGAATATTGTGATTTTCTGTAATGCAATTAAAAAAACAAAAATGTCATCCATTCTGGATTCATTACAAATCAACTGAAATATTGCAAGACTTTTATTATTTTAATATTGCTGATCATGGCTTACAGTTTAAGAAAACTCAAACATCCTATCTCAAAAAATTAGAATATTCTGGGAATCTTAATCTTAAACTGTAAACCATAATCAGCAATATTAAAATAATAAAAGGCTTGCAATATTTCAGTTGATTTGTAATGAATCCAGAATGTATGACATTTTAGTTTTTTTAATTGCATTACAGAAAATAAAGAACTTTATCACAATATTCTAATTTTCTGAGATAGTCCTGTAAACTTAAAGCTTAAACTTCACGGTTATTTCTGAAAGCTGAAACTCGCTGGATGAGTTTAGGTCAATTTACAAGCTTGACGTGGTGTCAGACGGTGTGTCTTTATTACGTCTCTATGCTGTTTGTCAGAGAGTTCTGGCACTTTTCCATTAGTACCTACTCTACTCATCTCAGCCCGGCCTGGTTTCTTTTCCATAATAATTCAGCACCTGGATCAGCAGTAGGAGGTTGGAGAAGCTGCTGTGACGTATTTGATTGTGTGATCTAAACGAACACTAAAGATGTAGAACCTGGAGGAGATGATAGATGTGCTGCTGGGTCTGTGGATTGTGTTCGATATCAAGTTAAAAAATGAGAGAGACAGAAGCTTCAAGCGGCGACGCTTTTAAATTCTTTTTAGTTTGTCTCTGCGCTGCTGAAAAGTCAGCTGGAGCCGTGAGCAGCTATGAAGAGACAGAGCTCCTGATAGATCTGGTCGTTCCTTATCTCCGTCTAGATCCTTTTTTAATTATCTCCTCAGCACCAGGTTTATGAACATCTGACCCTCAGAGTTGGATCATGAAACAGACTTTTGCCGCCATAAAATGAACAAGAATCCGTCAGAGTCGCTCTTTCACTGATGTCACATCCTGACTCAGACGTCTGACTCCAACCCCCCGACCAATCGGTGGCCTGTAGTGTGATGATGTCAGATACAGCCGACTGAGCAGCTTAGAACCTCGGCAGAATAGTTACAGAAAAGTATCTACTCTGCACGTTAGACCTCTAGTGGGAAAGAACCAAACTGTGTGGACTGGAGGCGAGCTGAGTAGGTGCTAGTGGAAAAGTGCCATTACTGTAGTAAGTAGCAGGAGAGCGCCTCAAAAATGTATCAAGCTTATTTTCAGAATGAAGCTGAACCCTGAAAAATATAACAAATCTGATTTTTTTTATTGAGATAAATCAAATATTTGGACGTTTCCTAATCACTAATGTTGCTGGTATGGAAGAGAAACCTCTGGTTTCATCACGTTTATCAGCGGCCAGTTGGGCGTTTCTCTCCAAAGTCCATCTCCCCAGTTTAAAGTGTTCAAATGAGACTGCAGAAAACACTAGCAACTATGTCAGAGGTCACGCAGGTCACCACAGGAATGAAGGGACGTGCACACGTATCACATGCGTGTGATACGTGAGAGGGGGGGCCGCTCTGGCAGCTTCTTTATCAATCTAAACGTGCAAACTTTAGTGCTTCACTCAAGGTTTTGGTTCTTAGGCGGTCTCGCCCTCAAATGTTGTTTTAAATGGTACAAGAATCACAAAGACACAGTGACATACATCTCAATCCCCCTAAAAATAAATACATAAATGAAATAAAATAAACATTAGGGCCTTTCTTGTGAGGAGTCGCTACCAGAAATATGTAAACTCAGGCGCCACTAAGCTCACAGTATCTGAAGAATGTGGTTTCTTGATTTTAGAGATAAATACACGTAGAAAAATGACCGCGGGCTGTTTGGGGTGAGGCGACGGGTTTGCAGCCTGCGCTCCTCATCGTGCGGCTGCAGCGTTCTCCTGCAGCGTTCACCTGCTCGCCGGGAATCAAATCACAGGAGTGAAAAAAGCTGTCCGTCTAATTGAATGTTTTGCTCCCGCCTCTGTGTTTGCCGTGTTTGTTCCTCCGCTGTTCCCACCTGCTCGCACTGATCAGATTTCTCTCCCCCGTCTGTGCCGTCTCAGAGAGCGCATGAAGCTGCCCTTCATGACCGACCAGTGCAAGCAGATGCTGAAGATCTGCAGCGAGTTCGTCCGCCTGCAGGTGTCCTACGAGGAGTACCTGTGCATGAAGGTGCTGCTGCTGCTCAGCACAGGTAACGCTGCTCTAAATCACTACACGCAACAGCACACTCGCTCCAGAGTCCAGTTCATGTAACTCACTGAATAGTTAACTCTGGTATTTAAAAAACAGCACTTTTGTACAGTTGTGTAAACAAAAAAGTAGGCCGTATTTAAATTCTGAAGGCTTTTAAAATATCACTTGATGGTTAAAAAATTAATCTGGATTTCATTAGGTCTTAAAATTAGGTAGATACAGCGAGGAAAATAAGTATTTCTAATCGAGCTATTGACATGAAATTTTCACCAGATCATCAACCCAAGTAATGCACACATACAAAGAAATCCAAACATCTATGTCCATAAATGAAGTTATGTGTAATAAAGTGAAATGGCACAGGGAATAAGTATTGAACACATGAAGAAAAGGAGGGGTAAAAAGGTCTGGAAAGCCATGAAAACAGCTGGAGTTTGTCAGTATTTAGAAAGTTAACAGTTCCCCTATTAGTGCAAAGTAATATTTCTTTCCTTCCTTCCTTCCTTCCTTCCTTCCTTCCTTCCTTCCTTCCTTCCTTCCTTCCTTCCTTCCTTCCTTCCTTCCTTCCTTCCTTCCTTCCTTCCTTCCTTCCTTCCTTCCTTCCTTCCTTCCTTCCTTCCTTCCTTCCTTCCTTCCTTCCCTCCCTCCCTCCCTCCCTCCCTCCCTCCCTCCCTCCCTCCCGTACGTTGTGCGTGGATTTAACACAGAACCATAAATCAGTTTTACACAAAAACATCATCAACAGGAATTTATCGTTTTTACCGTGAGATACAAATTCTTACCGTGGGGAATTTTTTGGACGGTTTATCGTGAACGGTAAAATATCGCCCATTCCTAGAGTAGAGCGACGGGACAACGATCCCAGGAACAGCAGAGAATATGGAGAAGTCTTGCCGTAGTCCAGACCTCCATCCTGCTGCTCAGACGAGCTGTGCATAAAATACCTACAACGATAACAATGAACGTGTGCACACAGTGTTGTTGTTTCTCTGTATCATCGTCTTTCCCTCATTTTAAATCCCAGTAATCCTGGTAACACCAGCTCCTGTACGTGCACACAGAAGCAGCTGCACATGCAGGTCGTGTCCTGCGTTTACCTGCGTGAGTCAATACAAAGCCATAGAAAATACAAGTGCTTGCAAAATAGATTCTTCCTGAAATATTTGCAGTTGATTTGCTCACAGAAAGCCAAGTAAACGCCTTGCCTTATTTACTTGCTCTTCACTTAGGCTTTTGCTGAGGTTTTTCTTCCCATTCAGAGTTTCCGTCTGAATGTTTTCAGGTGTTTGAAGTCGGGGTTTGCTTTGATGGCCAGTTATTTTTTTCCCTGCAGGTTTAAACTCCTGAAGTCGTCTCGTCTGCTTCCAGTTTTTTGTACCAAAATTCAGGATTCACTCAAGGAGACATTTATTTTAAAAAAAAGAAGCAATCTGACAACCAGGTTAAGTCGTTTCATGGAGGTCGTCCAGGAGCAGATAGGAAGGCGACGCTGGGCTGTGTCTCGGCTGTGTCCCGCACGGCCCTCCAGGACGCTAAAAATGGGACATTTTTCTTTTAGGGGCCTTTCATTTTTGAAAAAATCAATAAATATTGCTGCCCCCACTTTTCCTAAAGTGGAAATAAATCCAGTTCCTCTTGTGTGTAAGTTGAGAAAAACCTCAGGACCCAGTTTTCTCTTTATTACCAGACTCGGAGGTCAAGTAGAAGTGAAATTAGAGCAGTTTTGTTTCTTATCTCAGAGGACACATTTCAGGCCGGTGTTTGACTTGCTGTGTAATCGGCGCAAATTACTTTAATAGGAGCACTTTGTGACATGAAAAAAAAAACAAAACAACTCATTACTACAGAACCTATTTTCCCTATTTTGCACATTTCCGTTTTTCTGGGTGAAAATTGGATTTGGGCCATATTTATTCATGCACTGGTAATTTACTCCAAATAGATTTGATTCGTACTTTAAAACGTGTGAATAAGGGACGGCGTCAGACGAGGGTCTCCAACGAGGCTCCGGGGGCAACAAGTTAAATAGTCAGCAGCTGGTTTTTATTCTGACTTGCTCAAGAGAGAAAATACTCAAAGCTGTAATTAGACTAAATCTAAAACCCGGCCAATAAACATCAGCAGTGACAAAGCGGTCCCACTAAATTAAATTTTTCCCTCTTATGTAAATTGTGATTTGCTCAGAAGGAGGGAGGGACGTTTCTTTCTCTTTTCTGCCTCTCTCTCGGAGACTGGCAGGACTAAAGGATGCGCTTCATAGACGATTCGCTCATCAGGTAGTGGAAATTATATTTCCATACTCAGCCCTCACTGGTTGCATTTTTGTACCTGAGAGCTATTTCCATCTGTTCCCCTCAGGGACGGAAAACTATCGGGTCAGGTCAGCTTTGCTTTGGGCTGCTTTAATCATTTCTCATGAAGATCAAAGAAAACCGAGGCCACCTCCAGTATAAGAAATATGATCTTTAAAGTTCAAACCCAGGTCCTCACTTCCCTTTTTACTCAATATGTGCAGCAGAGTTGTAAATTACCCCCAAAATGGATCATGGAGTTTTAAAAGAACAATAATAGCTGATATCTTTTAGAAACGTCAGAGTCTTGACATCACTTTCACTGCACTGTTTCCACTTCATTTGATTATGTAAATGCGACGGCGAGTCACGCTCGTGTCAGCCTTGCGTGATCTTTGCAAGTTACCGCTGATCTCTGTGGGCTCTGGAGCCAACCCGGGTATCGACGTGGCTGTTTGAACAACTGCTCGCAGTAAAATCCTCCACGCATTCTTGGAGATACTCTCGTGGAGAAACGTGCGCTGCAGCCGCGTGGCGGCGTGACTTTTGCTTGATTTTCCGGGGGCCTGCAGCGCTCTGGTCACGGGGTTCACGCATGCATGTGGGTGTTTACCCGGCGTCCCTGGAGGCTCCTTGCTGTGAGTTATAACGAGGCTTCAGTCCCCCGAGCTGGCTGTTGCAGCGGAGGAGAGGAGGAAGAGCAGATGAAGAGCAGATGAAGAGCAGGGGGAGAAGGGAGAGCACTGCTGTTGGTAGTGAGGTCCAAATGTGCTCCAGACTTGTTCAGATGGTGGAAAACACATTTGTGGGCTGATGTGTTTAAGTGCAGATCACATGTGAACATCATAAGATTAGCAGCCCCCCCCCCAACAAATAAATAACACATGATGGATGATGGGTGGAGGATAAACCCCTAATGTTTAGATGTCAGAGTCAAACAACTTCATCTGATGTTTCCAAGTCTTGGCAAATGAAGTTGAAGCTGCAAACTAATGCATCTCTGGACGTCTCTGTTTCTCGTGTGTGTGTGTGTGTGTGTGTGTGTGTCTCTAGTGCCGAAGGACGGCCTGAAGAGCCAGGGAGTGTTTGACGAGATCAGGATGTCCTACATCAAGGAGCTGGGCAAAGCCATCGTCAAGAGGGAGGAGAATGCCAGCCAGAACTGGCAGCGTTTCTACCAGCTAACTAAGCTACTGGACTCCATGCAGGAGGTAACACACGCACACGCACACACACACACACACACACACACACACACACACACACACACACACACACACACACACACACACACACACACACACACACACGCACACACACACACACACACACACACACACACACACACACACACACACACACACACACACACACACACACTCACACACTCACACACTCACACACACACACACACACACACTCTCTACCAGCTAACTAAGCTACTGGACTCCATGCAGGAGGTAACACACGCGCACACTCACACGCACACACACACGCACGCGCGCACACACACTCGCACGCACACGCACGCGCGCACGCACACACACGCATGCGCGCACGCCACGCGCTCGCACACACGCACGCACGCGCTCACGCACTCGCGCACACTCACACACGCATGCACACACGTGCTCGCACGCACACTCACACACACGCGCACGCACACGCTCACGCACACACACACGCATGTACACGCACGCACACGCACGCACACGCACGCACACGCACGCACACGCGCGCACACACACGCGCATGCACACTCACGCACACACACGCGCACGCACACACACGCGCACGCACACACACGCACACTCACGCACACACACATTCACACACACACAAACACACGCACGCACACACACATTATTATAACGGACTTCCTCTTGACTAAGTGGTATTATTTTTATAATATAATGTGGATTATTTTTCCTCCCATGTCTCAACTTAAAAAAAAAAAAAAGGTTTCAGCCATTAAATTCAGTTAAAATAGTTAGTAAAAATAAATAGTAAAAAAGTTAAAATACCTTCCTTTCCTTGTGTGACGTGTGTTTGATGTTCTGTTGTGGTTTATGAGGTTATCAAACCATTAAACTGCATTGTTTTGTTTACATTTGACGCAGGACGGCTGTGTCAAATGTCCCAGGGTTTTATTTGTCTCCAGCTCCGGCTGACGTCACGTCAGGCCTCGTAACTGGTCCAGTTCAGCCCCAGCCCACCGATACGTCCAGCTCGGTTCAGCAGCCACTTCTTAAAAGCTGCTCAGCAACAGAAACCAACAGTCTGGTGTCAGATATTGAAAATGAGTCACTTCTAATGTAATTTGAGGAGATGGTTGATGCCAGCGACACGAGCGGAGAAAGCTTAGCTCAGGGGCACGTTTATCTGTTTATCTGTTGCGTCACCTCTCCTTTTCACAACGCCGAGCGTTTGCAGCGTTTCTGCTGGAGTCTTGAATGAGAAGTAAACACGTTTCTTGACTTGGTGCTGGAAATGTCTCGGTCTCGTCGCTCCGTCAGTCCGTCCAGAGTGAAGCAGAGGTTTCAGCGTGTGTTTGCTGGCAGGTCAGTTAAGCTGGGCAATCACTGTGCGATATTTTAAATGGTTTGATTCAGTCCCATCTCAAACTGCACGACTGGATCGCTGAGTTCAAAAGTTCACAGCCCACGATTTATGATCTCACACTGTACGACCTGAAGCTCTGATGCTCCGTCTGCTCACACTATACGATCATAATCCTCACGTCGGACTTCTGTAACTGGAACGGTTCTGCGTTAAATCAACGCCGTACCCTACGCCGTAGTCTCTGCGTTGGTGTAACGCGGAACCATAAATCAGCCTTTAGCAATTTGTGCCATTCTGTGTGGCGATAATTGAAAAAAGATTAGACAACGTCGTGATTGGACAAGGAATTGGCTGGGCAGACGTGGGAAATGCGGTCTTTTTTTTCTGCTATTAAAACATGATTTGTAATGTGAATTTGCAACACTTTAAACTACAAATAATAGTTTTCGACGTGACATCAGAGATTGCGCATGCTCTCTGTGAAAGGATGAGTCAAATCAGGTCGTAGCTGCTTCAACTGTGCGATACCTTCACGAGTGTGGTTTGTTGAGGACCCAAAAGCAGGAGAGCGAGAGGCAGGAGTTCCAAAAACAGGGTTTATTCCACCAAAAACAAGAACCAAAAACGCTGCAGAGCAGGATCGCCAGGGCAGAACAAGAACAGGAATCCAAGAAACTACGGGAGAACATGGAGGGAGCAAACAGTACGGACCGACAGGGAGCAGGGAAAAACAAGACCAGATATACACAGGGGATAAAGAGACACAGGTGTGAACAATCAGGGCTGATGGAAGACAGGGGGGGCAGAACAGAAACTCAAACTGGGGGAAATAAAATGTCAAACCCTGACATTACCTTCACGAGGAGAGACCAGGATTTCAAACACGTTTGATTTTCTTGCGAGCACACGATTCGTGATCGGGAGCTCGTCGTGAGGTGTTACTCTCTCGTCGTTGGGTTGGGTTGAAATCTGTCCCGATCGAAAAAATAGTGGCACGACTGGAAAATCGGTTCAAAACGAGCCGACAATCGCACAGTGTCTGCCCGACTTTAGAGCGGGTTCTGGAGCGCTGGACGTAGTTTGACACGGTCGTGCTGGAGCCTTGGTCGTACCAATCCAATAACTACAGACACCCCCCCCCCCCCCCCACCCCCCCCGGGTAAAGGAGAAAGCAGCATGATTGATTTCACTGGAGCTTTAATCTGATTGGCTGACGCTTGAAAACTCTTTTTTTGCTCTTTTTGTTTTCCCAACAATGTCTTTATTGATTTTAACATGTTGCATTTACATACAAATGTCATTCCCGCTCTCTTGGCTTGATAATGTATACATTTTTAGATATGGCAAAATGACCTTGTGTATAAACGCACATTTAACAGACGACAAACAAAAGAAAAGAAAAAACAAGGGACACCTAAAACAGCAGATTGTCAGGAATATTTGTGGTTGATCATATTATTTTGAGGTACTTAAATTTAGCATTGAATTTCAGACTAAATGGCTTTGACATTTGGCCACATTAATGAGACACTCTCACACACGGAGGTCTAAATTTACAACTGATATGTAAAAGAAACAGAACAAACATTTTCTGTTTTAACATTGTATAGGTTTCCTTTGGAACTATTTTTGACCAAGTGTGAGCTGGGAAATGTTTTAAAATCCTGGGGCCAGATTCACCAATATGTTCTTAAGAACGATCTTAAGAAATGTCTTAAGATCTAAAATTAAGAAGTTCATAAGAAAGTTCTTAAGTGCAATTCCTCAATATTTTCTTAAGAACCGTCTTAAGAACTGTCATTTCTTACAAATGTCTTATTTTTCCTACTTACAAACTTCTTAAAATATGTCATTGCATTGCACGCGCCAACAAACAACATTTATAGGTAGTTTGGTCTTAACCGTCAGTCACTCACTAAACATGGAGAAGGAGAAAAAGAGATGCAGGAACTTTTCAAGGTTATGGTGGATGAGATTAATGTGGGAAAAAAATACTATTGGGGAAAATTAATAATAATTAACTACCACGCTAACTAACATGCTAACAAACAGTTAACAGGCTCTTTGTGTAATTAATTACAAAGTATATCCTCAAACTATGACCTACTAGTCTAAACTTGTCTAAACTGTGTTGAAAAAGGTGATATTAGAGTCTTACCTTTTCACAGAAGACATCTTAAGGCAGGTCAAGGTTGTCTTAAAGTTAAGAAAAAAGTCAAGAACAAATTTGACAACTTTTATTTCAAGAATACCATTTATTCTTAAGTTTTTTCTTAAGAAGAAAGTTGAGAAAAAACTTTTTTGGAGAATATGACTTCTTCTCTTTTTTCTTTTTAAGACTGAAGACTTCTTAAGACTTAAGAAAAAAAATGATACTTAAGAAGATTTTTTTTCTTAAGAATGTTTTGTGAATCCGGCCCCTGATTTTCAGTTTATTATTCCGTGTTCATCTGTTTAAAACAGCGGTGAAGACGCACCTTATGTCGCTGCTCTAAATCTAATTCTGCTAATGAGAGAGATAAAGGAGGGATTGTAACTGACGGGGCTTTGTCTCTCCAGATGGTGGAGGGTCTGCTCCAGATCTGCTTCTACACCTTCGTGAACAAGACCCTGAGCGTGGAGTTCCCGGAGATGCTGTCGGAGATCATCGCCAACCAGCTGCCCAAATTCAAGGAGGGTGGAGTCAAGTCTCTGCTGTTCCACCAGAAAGGACTGCCTTAAACTGTGAACCGATGCCTTAAACCCCGCCCCGCCCCGCCCCGCCCCGCCCTGCCTGCTTCCCCCGCCTCTCCTCGTCTAAGCTTTTGGTTGGTTGTTTTTGGTTGTTTCTGTTTGCTTCCTTTGAGCCCCCCCACACCCCCACACCCATCCAGGCTTTGACCATCCAGCCTCGTGTTGGAGCTCAACACCCGCGTCCTCTAACTCTTTATTCCAGTCCTCCGGCAGGACGTTCAACCACTGACCTGGAGCTCATCCCTCCCGGCTAGGCCAAGAAGAATTAGCCTTTTTTTCTGTTTTGTAACCCCTTCCCCTCTCCTCCCCCCCCCCCCCCCCCGTGGCCCTCAGCTCAGATAAACAGCACTTTCTTACGACGTCCATCCTCCTCGTGCTTTCTCTCCCGCCTCCAGAGCGTCAGCGCTGTGTTTGGCTGAGAGAGCACCGTTTCCTCCCTCCACACGACACTCAGCAGCCACGATTGTCAGATCAAGCCAAGAGTTCGCCGGCTGACCAGCTCCAGGAACCCGTTCAGGATGAAGAAGAGGACTAAAACAAAAACAAAAAAAAACGCGGGAAAGTTGGACACGTTCTCTGACACGAGAGAGTGGAACCAGATCAACTTACCTGACCAGTTCAAACCTAAACAGCTCCGGGAAGATTCTTCATTTCTTTTATGCAGACACGATTCGCTTAGCCAAATGTTTACACAGGATGTATCAGAGGGAAAACCAGTGCCTTTTAGTTCTTCAAGTTGTCCCGGCCGTCTTTGCTGAAGCCGATGTTTCCTGTGAGATCCTGCGTGGACGTCGTCCCGGTTGATTTCTCTGCTTTCCAAGCTGACGTTTGTGTTTGTGTTGCTGTTAAACGGCTGATGTTCTGGGTTCTGACCTGCAGGACGAGCGTCGGTACGGAGTAGGAGGCGTGACGGCAGCGTGACATTTTAATGCTCTCATTTTTTTCAGGGACATTTTGATAATCAGGTAAATAGAGAAAAAAAAAAGTTAAAAATCAAAGAAAAACGATCACCACACTTTCACACATTTTCTCCTTAGCCATGTGACGTTATATATTATATTATACAGATGTTCGTCGCACCGCCGTATCGGTCGTGAATCGTGTCTAAAGTCAGAGTTCCCTGATTATCCCGACAGATACTTTCATCTCAACGCGCCGCCAGCAGCACCGAGCTCTTTAAACTCCACGGGAGTGTAAAACAGCTAATATTCACAGGTACGTTAAAGCAGCACAAAGGAACCTGGTCATGTTTGACTCTCCTGGTCCGGTTTAGAGTCACTGTTTGGTCTCTGTCTCCTCCTCCGTCTCCTGGAGTCAGATATGTTGGTGCAGCTAGATGATACTGCTTTACGACTTCCGGGAGTTCGCTTGGCGTCCGCAGGCCTTGTTTTCAGCTAAGCTTAAGCCGCGTGACGACGATCGGTGCCGTGGTGGGCCCGTTTCCACGGCAACGGCCTGAGGCGGTAGAGGATTATGGTTGCATCAAACCAACGCAGAGCACACGCCGTCGCCGTGACGCTGTGGTGAACCTTCTGACTTCTCCGTCACTCCATTTCTCCGCGGTGCAGTACCCCCCGTGACCGCTAATTCGCGATCTTTTTCTGAATGGTTTATCCAACTTTTTCCGGTCACAGTGAATCAAAGAGATAAGGACAACTATTGTGCAAAAAACGAAAACAAAAAAAATCACACATACACGAAGAAAAGAGGGCTGAAAGTTCACGACTGCTTCAAACCGGAAACCGGAAATGCATTGCCACCAAGCGAACCAATCACAGCCCTCTCGTCTGCGTTTGGTCTGCGTCGCCTCGAGGTGTAGTTACAATTTTTGGGAGGTGCACGTCAGTGACGGCGTCACTGACGGCGTCAGTGACGGCGTCAGTGACGTGTGGTCTGCGTAGACGCGTAGCACATGCCGTAGGCACGGCGTCGTTTTGATGCAGAACCATAACTCAGTCTTGAGATGCTACGAGGTGTTTTGACCCCAGAGTTGGACGTGTTTCCTCTGCATTGTGTGTGTGTTTGGAACAGTCCAGACCAACTACACAGCTTGTAAATGAAGCGCGAGCTTGTGGTCGTTTGTGCAGCGAATGCTACCGTTACTTTCTCTTGCAATCTCCGTGTGCTCACGCACGAGCCGGCCGTCTGCAGGAGTTCTCTCGGCTTCTACACGCAAAGATTTCTCCACCTCCGGAGACGGGTCTCGCTACGGCGGTTTGGACGCACCGGAGTGGTTGCCGTGTTCACACTGACCCGAGCGATGGATCGCACTCACGTCCGTAGTGGCGGTGAAAACAACAACAAACCCCCAACGTCTGGTCTGCAGATCTGACTGGTTTCATCACCGCCGGTGACGTAACGATACGCAGTCAGGGAGGAGGAGAGTCCAAAGTTGCTGATAACAACGGCAAATAGTCCTTAAAACTGAATCAAAACCCTTTTTTAAACATGGAAGAAGAAAATAAAGTCCTTTGTGCTGCTTTAACATCTTGATAATAACAAATAGCTAATTTTCGCAGATGCAATTGAACAAATAAGGGTTTTATCCAACATGCACGCACGCACACAGTCAAATCTCCAGGGTCTTTGTGTTAGAAAACAGCCATAATGATTGGAGTATACCTGGAATAAAGTCATCCCGCTCCGATTCTCAGATAACAAAGTGTTTTCAGTGCAGGTCCACTCTCTCTCTCTGGTCCTCAGGAAATTAGAGCAAGCCCGTTGGTTCAAGCCGAGCTTGTTTTTCTCCAGCGGGCCGATGATTACGGCCTCAGATAAAGTACCGCCATCACAGTAATTCCATATCAACCAACTCACATTAAACTAAGCATGTAATAGTCCTGAAATGAAAAAAAAAAGTTTGGAGAAAGTGCTAATTGCTCTGAGAGAAGACGACTGAGCTCTTAGTCCTGCAGCCTCTCGTTAAGCTCAAATAAGACGACTAAAACCCCCAAGATAAACAAACATTCCACTCACAGCCGTTCTACACAAACCCTTTAAGTAACTTCATTCTAACATCCGCACACTAAACTACACTTATTACGACTTTGTACCTGGAAAACAGAGTAACACGGACACTCTGGGTTGTTTGGTTTTAAACGTCTATTACGGTGATTATAATAGACCCACTTCTATTTTCAGCTCATTTAGAAGTTGAAATGTTGGGAAAAGCTGCATTTAAAGTCCGACAGATTTGGGAACTAAAGCTCAGGCTACGAGTGATCACAGCATTCACACACGCGTCTCAGCAGTGCCAAACGTGACGGCAGGGTTTCTCTTCTTCTTTCTTTTCCCCGGAGGTGTGATGTGATGTGGAGTCGTAGGGCTGCTCCGTCTGCAAGGTCACACCCTCCGTGTGCAAGGTCACACCCTCCGTGTGCAAGGTCACACCGACACCGGCCTCAGCGGCCCGGCGGTCGTCATCCACGGGTGTTGGCCGGCGTTTTGGCCAAAGCAAATACAGGAACCAGCTCAGATACGGAGCAGCCGGTGTTCTGCCAATCCTCGCTCCCTGCCGAGAAATGCTACTTTGTGGTTCTGCGCACGCGCACAGTCGATTTTCAAAGTTTGCATCATTTCTTGCACGATGTAAAATGGATAATATGGGATGTTGAGTATTTGATCCTTCAGAATACACGACCCATGACATGAATTGCAGAAAGGCTGATTTATGGTTCCGTGTTACACCAACGCAGAGCCTACGCCGTACCCTACGGCGTAGGCTCTGCGTCTATTTAACATAAATCAGCCTTTACACTTTGTGAACATTATACGATAAAGAGAAAAAACAAAAACAATTCTATGGCTTTATTTGATATTCATTCAGTCATTAGCCTTTATTTAACCAGGCAGGTCATTAAGAACATTCTTATTTACAATGACGGCCTGGCAAGAGACAAGGACCACTTGGGGGGAAAAGGAAGTGGTTTAGGGAGTAAAACACAGTAAAATTGTAGCTCTACAAAGGTAGAAAACCATTAGGGAGCATTTTTTGGCAAAGCAGCAGAAATTGTCAGAACACCGGTGCAGCCGGAGCAGCGAGTGCCTCCACCCTCCTCTCCCGTCCTCCGCGTCCACCCGCCTCTCCGGCCGTATAGATCCCCAGCCGTTTACTCCGCTCGCACACACATAACCTCAACGCCAGATAGCAGGTCGCCATGGCGACGGGTCATTTGTACGTGACCCAGCGCTAACAGCCCAGCGGGCTCTGAAAGCGTCCGTGCTACCGTTCAATTAGGAAGCATGTTTTTCTTGTTCTTTTTTCTTTCATTTGTTTCTGCAGCAGCAGGGTCTGTTCCTGTGCAGCGCAGGCTTAAGCTTCAAACCGCCGACGCTGCTCACGCGGCTCACGCTGCTCACGCTGCTCACGCTGCTCACGCTGCTCACGCCGCTCACGTCGCTGCGTGTCGTATTATTTCGGGGAGGATTTGACTAAACGCTTCTACAGTTCCGTGGTTTCCGGGCGGCGGTGTTTCAGAAGAACCAGCTTTAACGTGTAGACCCCAGCTCGCGTCTACATGGCGTAGTTGTACATAGCAGCACTGGACTCGGTGCCACACTTCAACAGTGTCTGTTCCTACATTATATTTTTACATTGACCTCTATACGCTCAAGTTTCTCTTATCTTTCAACTACATGCTCAACTTAAAGGCCTTGCGAAAGGGAGACAGAGAGCCATAGAAATACGATTTCAAATCAGGAAATGGACATTATATTAGAGCTTTTGGAGATTAATCTATTGTAAAAAATGACAATATTTTCTGTGATTTTGAATACATCTGCTTGATCCTCTTTGATATGACTAATTTTACTCAATCATTTTTGTACATTGAACGAGTCGAGAAAGTAAATACTTCTGTTCTTCTCTTTTTCGGTTTCTTGGTTTGTGTTTGATAAAAAGGTAGATGTGTTGAATACATTAGGACGCGTTAAACATGTTTGTCTCGTGACATAAATGTAAAATCCTAGCAGTCAGTGGAAAAGCCTACACGAATAATCACTGTGGTTTTGTTTTTGGTTTTTTAAGATATAAGGAAATGATGCAGAGGGGGAGGGACGGCAAGTTAGAAGGACTGATTCATGCGCTATACAAGAGTGACCAAAGCAGAGGAGGAAAGGAGGAAAAAACACAAAAAAAAAACAAAAAAAAAGTAATCAAGCAGTTATATTTTGTGTAGCACCTACTGGCTTATTTCTAGCCCTTCTGGTTTTATCTCAAATGTGTCTTTTGTAAAGGTCTTAGCTTTGGATCTCATGTATATTGCTGTGAGGACTTACTGGTCACTTTAAGAAAAAGAAAACAAGAAAAAAAAGCAACAAAAAAAACAGAATCTATGTGCAACTAAATTTTCTGGAGCTTGATGGTATTGCACTACCCTCATATCGGTCTGTTTTGTATAAAATAAATGCAAATATCTTTAAAGATTAAGGGCAGATCATGTTTCACTGGTATACATAGCTACAGCTTTCATTGAAGTCTGTTTTGTTTGTATTTCAGTTAAATATATGTAATCCAATGTAAAGAAAATATATAAATATAAAAAAGTTTGCTTAAAAAAAAACTGTAGTTTGTATTTACACTTCTGTAGTCAGTGTTGATATTTTCACCTATCTGATTAAATGTTGAATTAAGTGATCGTATCGTTGTTTGACATAGGATTTGGCGTTGTGTTGGATGAGGCTTCTGTCATCACTGGTGCGAAGCAGAAATTTGGAAGAACTTATTTCTCTTTAGTTTAACCATCTTGCACAATAAAGTTTCCTGGTTTTCAACACTATGGTGGTTTGATTCATTTATACTTTCTCCCAGGGGATTCATGATTGAATGGGATGTGGTAATGATCATTTTTGTGTAATATGTACTCAGGAGTAACTGGAAGAGGTAGAAATTTAGCCTTTTTGTTTAATATCCCAATGATTATTATATTTTATTTTTTCTTTTACCCACGAGTACCAAAATATTAGCATTTCCACTGCAGCATGACTCAAAGATAACCGATAACCTTTGTCAGAATTGTCTGTTTGAAATAAATCCAGTTTTTCTGGACTTGCTTTACATTTCTGAGACAATTAGAACAAAATCAATGATTACAGAGTGAAAAATAACTATTGCAGGAGCGTTGAGGATTCTCTGACTGATATCAATCACTTTATCAGTTCCCATGGCAACCAGGCTCCTCTGCAGGTTGGGATTTTGATTCATGACGCAGTTTATTTATTTACCGTTTTCAACTTTGCTTCGATAAATTAAAGTCTGAAGGCAAAATGAACTGAGGCATAATTACCAGCAGCTTAAAAGAACCATTAGCTAAATTTCTGCTGTTAAATAATTAATATGTTACATCTTATTCAGTCCATGTGTGGAATTAAGTCAATTTCTGGTATTTGAGGAGTTATTTCAGTGTGTGGAGCTGGTGAATGAACAGGGAGTGGTTTCTGCTGGTGACACTTTAAAGAAAAACAGAAAAAGGCAGGCGGCATAATAAAAACTGAAGCAGTGACTTTTCTAGATTTATCTTTAATTCTGCACAATCCTTCACCAAAACATCTGCAAGAATATTTAAGGCTGCGGACAGTGTTAAATATTACAAAATTCTGGCAACAAAGATGGAATTAAGGAATTAAGTTAGTATGCTAGAAATACAAAATATAAAATTTCACGCTTGAAAAAATTATACCTCATCAAATGCTGTGAACTTATTTACATGCTCAATAATCACCTCAAAACGGATACAGTCCAGTATTTCACTTTTAAGAAAGTCTTATAAATAACTTTAGATATGAACAAAGTAGTCTCATTTCACATTCCAGCTTTTATTTTGTAGCCTCCCATTTATTACTCTGACTAAAAACCAAAATGTTCTTAAAAAAAAAATCTAGAAAATTTGATAAAAAGATTCTCCAAGCAGTCTAAAGGAAAAAGAAACGGAAGGGTAAAATGAAACTCTCAGGCAGACTAGCTTTATATACATCAAAGAACAATTTTGAAACTAAATGATTGCTTTTCTTTAAAGCTGAGCTATTCTCAACGAACAAGATTAAACTTCCATCCAAATTATTTTCAGCAATGTTATTGTAATTTTACACTTAAAAAAAAAATAAAAGAAAGATCCTGGAGGTGGTAACCGGCGTTGACGAGCTTTTAGAACCAGGAGGAGACTTCAGTGCTCTGTCACGTGAGTTTAAAAAGAAAAAAATACAACTTCCTGTTTGATTGCGAGTCCTGGAATGGGCCGTCATAGCAGAACCGTGACTCACCGGACCACACGACGGAGGCCCTGCAGCCGGAATCACTCCTACTCCTACACTCCTGCACGCCGCTGGGAATGTGATGGTGGAAGTTGAGTGAAATGTTTCAGATTTTTAGTGCCGGCTCTGCAGGGGTAAACAGAAAATGACTATGACTACGGCGCTGACCTCCTGGCCGGCCGGGGCCATTCCCTGCTCTCCCCGTCCAGCCCCGGGGATCCTGCAAATGTGACCCGGGGCGAGTCCAGTCCCCTGAAATGTGCAGGCCGCTGTCACGAGGTCTCCCAAATACACCCAAACCCACCGGTCCGTTTGCTTTATCACCTCCCAGTTCTCAGGGAGACGTGAGCCGTCAGTCGGCCAGGGAGTGAGACCGGTAGGTTAAAGCTGCTCGCTCCTTTTCATGTTCACTGTCATTAATTAATGTTGCAAGAAAGAAAATCTACCTCATGAAATGAAAGAAATGCTAAAGCGGTGGCAGTGCAGACCTAAATAAGCTCAGCTCACACTAGTCAACTCATTTATACAAATAACTCTCTAACCACCTCCAACTGTCCTCTGCACGGCAAAAACTCTAAATCTTACCAGGAATATTTGTCTTATTTCTAGTTAAAATGGCTAATTTTTTGTCAAAAAATCTCATTACACTTAAAACAAGAGTCATTACCAGAAAAATAACTTATTTGACAATTTTCACCTTTTTCAAGTAAATTTTCACTTGAAATAAGTAGAAAAATCTACTTTATCTTCTCTAGATTTATCTTCTCATTACAAGCAAAAATATCTGGTAGATTTTTCTACTTATTTTAAGTGAAAACCTACTTGAAACAGGTGAAAATTGTTGTTTTTTCCAGTGATGACACTTGTTTTAAGTGTAATGAGAATTTTTTAATACTAAAAATGAGACATTTTAACTAGAAATAAGACAGATATTCTTGTTAAGATTTTGAGTTTTTGCAGTGTGTTCCTCTCTCTCCCTCACACACACTCACACACACACACTCGTCATCTCCACCACAGCATCGATGGCCATCCACAAAAATCCAATCACAGCCAGTCCTCTTTCCCAGTGCATTGTGGGGGTTTCTCCAGTCGGCCACTGCGGTTCTGTTTGGTCCAGTTTTTCTTCCCGTTCTAGAGGACACAAAGCCCAAAGAGAGCACTGGTTACAATGTAAGCGCTAATGGAGTCAGTCCAACGTGGGGCGGTCATCTCCGGTTCTGTCAGGTCCAGTGTGGTCTCCTCACTTCCACAACTATCCAGAGATTTGGTTTGTTTGTTTGTTTGTTTGGGCTTGTACTATAGATACTCCACATAGTTCTCTGGTATCAGTCCGGTTCGACCCTCCAGAGTCCCTTCCAACCAGCCAGGCTCCCTGGAAGAATGGACTGCAGGGGAAAAACACAAAAAACATTGGTTTATTTATGTGATATTTGAAGAAACTGGGGGAATGTTTGTAGACATAAAAGCACACCTGAAGTAGGATTGAGGAGTTGGAATTAAGATAAGGATAAGTAAAAATACAAAGATGACGGAGGGGACATACGTAGCCAAGAACTGATGTTATTGTTGAGTGTGATAAAAGCTCCCTAATGTCAGTTACACTGCAAAAACTCAAAATCTTACCAAGAATATTTGTCTTATTTCTAGTTAAAATGTCTCATTTTAGTCAAAAAATCTCATTACACTTAAAACAAGAGTCATTACCAGAAAAATAACTTGTTATTTGACAATTTTCACCTGTTTCAGGTACATTTTCAATTGAAAGAAGTAGAACAAATCTGCTAGTGGAACGAGATTTATCTTCTCATTACAAGCAAGAAAATCTTGTTCCACTGGCAGATTTTTTCTACTTATTTCAAGTGAAAAATTTTTATTACTTGCGTATAAAGCCCAAAACGGCTTAGCTCCGCATTATTTGCAAGACCTGATAGTGCTTTATGTTCCTGGCAGAGCTCTCCGTTCTCTGAGTGCAGGTTTACTCGTAGTTCCTAGAGTATCTAAATGTAGATTTGGAGGGCGGGCGTTCTGCTATCAGGCACCATTACTATGGAACCAACTTCCAATCTGGGTTAAGGAGGCTGACACCACCTCCACCTTTAAAACTAAACTTAAAACCTTTCTGTTTAGTAAAGCCTATAGTTAGTGTTTAGTAAACCTCTAGCTGGTGTTGGTAAATCTCTAGGTAGTGTAAACTCTAGTGTGTTAGAGTCGCTCCTGTAGTTTCTTGTGCTGGCCCCCACTTTTCTTCTCTTTTTTCTCTTTTGTACATGGTGCAGCATCCTCTGCTGGTGGCAAAGAGCATCTCTGAATGCACAACACCGGAACCTGCAGCGTGGGAGTGAGAGGGGCAGGGCTAACGGCCCGGGCAGGCGGGGGAGAGGTTTGTCCGTCAAGACTCCTCTCCCTGGCCCTGCCCCTTCTCAACCTTTCCCCGACCCTGCACCCCAACCTGGGACTTGATGATTGGGCCGGAGCTTCAGGAGCTGCGTGCTGGCCTGCGGTCCCCACCCCCGGTCATCCCGTTGCTGCTTCCACCTGCCTGCTGTGCTCTTGACGTCCCCGACTCCCCAGTCTGGCCTTCGGCAGGAGGGTCCCCCCTTATGATCCAGGTCCTGGTCCAGGTTTCTTCCCTCCTAAAGGGAGTTTTTCTTGCCACTGTTTGGCTTAAGGTTTTTCTTCCAATAGGGGAGTTTTTACCTGCCATTGTTTATGTAATAATTGCTCGGTTTATGTTCTGGGTCTCTGGAAAGCGTCTAATACAACTTTTGTTGTATTAGACGCTATATAAATAAAATCGAATTGAATTGAATTGAATTGAAAATTTACTTGAAACAGGTGAAAATTGTCCAATAAGTTATTTTTCTGGTAATGACACTTGTTTTAAGTGTAATGAGATTTGTTTGACTCAAAATGAGACATTTTAACTAGAAATAAGACAAGATATAATAAAAAAATAATAATAATAATAATAAATAATAAAATAAGATATTCTTGTGTAGATTAGAGTTTTTGCAGTGTAGTTCCTGTGAAAGCAGCGAGGATGCTCGGAGCGCCGTCGCTCTGCTCGTCCTGACCGTCGTAGCAATTCAGCAGCTGGTAAGAATTTGAGCTACCGCTGTGAGCGTGCAATTATAGTAAAGCCGTGAACTGTATGTACGAGAGGACGCAGCCTCTCGAACCCGCGTTCAAACCAACCACCAGCAGGAGCAACTCCTCCGGTTTCACTGAAACATTAGGATAATGAATCGTAGAGTCACAATGGAGACCGGCTGCAGGTCCACCACATTTACCATGACGGGGTTTTTAAAGTGCAAATGCTGCAACGTGCTCTGCCACTCATTTACATAGTTAAAAGAGGAAAAAAATACTAACATGAAACTACAAAAAGCCTATGCTGTCTTTATTTGATTCTCCTTGATCTGCCCAAATTAAATTCATAGTTTGGACAAAGCATGAGTCACAACTGCTGTAATTAAGACAAACACTCCTCTGAGATTCTACCATCCATATGTATTTTCATGACTGCTATAATAAGGCATTAGGTAGTAGCATGACTCCATGGGGACGGATCGAATGTTACGTCCTTGGCCGGCGATGAAAAGGCTGCAGTGTTCAGATACCACTCGGAGGATTACATGTCCCCAGGGTCACATTTTGACCCAAGAGGCTCAGATAACACTGCTAGGGTTACATAACTCTCAACAGTCTTCGTGCAGCCGACTCTAAATAGACTCTATCATCTGGCATGACCAAGAAAAATAAAGCCCTGTCATTACTCTTCTGAGGGGAAACAGAAATTCTCCTAACGTAAAACGATTGCTGTAAATGCCAACTGAGATGAGGTGAGATTACAGAGCAAAGCTAGTGGTTATATTCCTCCTTAAATCTGCTCAAATCTGCTACCAAAGAGGGGAGAGAAGAGCTGAGCGATCTCCCTTTGTGCGCTCTTGAACGGCGAGGATAACCGTACTTTACTTTCATCCAAAACAAAGCAAACAAGTCTTTTCCGAAGTAAAAGAAGATGTTAAGATCTGTGCTGCAGGCGGGAGAGCGAGGCAGCATCGTCTTCCACGCCAGCGTTGAACACCGTATATTCTAATACCACAAAAAGAGACTTAACAAAAGAGAAAGTGCCTGAAACCCGATGGATTCAGTCTCCACATGTAAAGTGTTGGTTTATACAGGACTGTCTCAGAAAATTAGAATATTGTGATAAAGTCCTTTATTTTCTGTAATGCAAAAATGTCATACATTCTGGATTCATTACAAATCAACTGAAATATTGCAAGCCTTTTATTATTTTAATATTGCTGATCATGGCTTACAGTTTAAGAAAACTCAAATATCCTATCTCAAAAAATTTGAATATTCTGGGAATCTTAATCTTAAACTGTAAGCCATAATCAGCAATATTAAAATAATAAAAGGCTTGCAATATTTCAGTTGATTTGTAAAGAATCCAGAATGTATGACATTTTTGTTTGTTTAATTGCATTACAGAAAATAAAGAACTTTATCACAATATTCAAATTTTCTGACAGTCCTGTAAGCTTTTTTTAAACAACTCTTTTCTTCAACATGAAGAAATATTTACTGGAAATATTTTACATTACAGTCAAAAAACCTTTTGGATGCGAGTCTTTGCTTGCTGTTACAGTTGGGACTCATCTAAATAGTTACAGAAATCCGGCATTGGGGAAAAGAAACATTTTTTGTGGATGACTGTTTTGACAACAAATTGTTTCCAAATGCCAAAACACATTTTTCCTTGTGCGTTGCTCCTGGCGGGACCGGAGCGTGACTCACCGTTCTGAAAGACGGTCCCGGCGATGAAGGACAGCTCCGAGTCGTGCTCTGCTTTGCAGGCGTACAGCGCCCGAGCCTTCCTCCCCGCAGCGCTGCAAGCACAAACTAAAGCTGTGATTCAGTTCATGGGAAACGAGAATAGTTTCAGCGTTAACCACTGCTTCATAATGACAAAGTTGCTACATTAACACCTTATCGCGGTTATTTTCTGCACATCGTAACGAATGTGATGTTGTCAGACTGTAAAAGGTGTAAAGCAGTGCAACGTTTTCATCTTCATTAAGACGACACGCGATCGACGAGTAAAGCTCGTGTCTGAACGGAGCTCCGGGTCTCGGCGGGACAAACTCCCGCTCCACTTCTCATGCAAGTCATTTCTCAGATTCCTGGACGTGCCACAGACTCTGCAGACGGATGCAGAGAGGAGCAGCTCTGGGGATCTTCCCCCAGAAACACTGGGACACTTGTTTCTGGAAATGTGAGGCAGCAGATGCTGTACCTCCTTTAAAGGGACCTATTATGGCATCTAATACCTATTTTAAACAGGCCTTGAATGTCTTAAAAACAAGCTTTTGATTGTTTTTGCTAGAAATTCAGCCTCTGATCCATGTCTTTATCTTCCCATTCTCTAACCTCATTATCTATGCAGGATTCTGAGTGGGCGGGGCTATGATAATGAGGCTCTGTGCTGATTGGCTGCCTGAATGACACGATACACCGCTACGGAAAAATGGTGGAAGCTCCGGCCGGCGGAGTTAGGGCCTGTCCCATTTCCCCCCCTACCCCTCGTTTTCATCCCTTCCCCTAAATTTTGCGCGTTCCCGTGAGGGTAGTGGTGTCCCAATTCCTCTTTTCACCTAGGGGGAGTGCACATATCGAGGGCGAGTGAGTATGAATCTGTCCCATTCAGAGCGAGGGTTTTCAGATTCACCCTAGATGACCGAGGGCTAGAAAAATTTCCCAAAATGCTTTTCGTCATCAATTGCGGACTGAATAAAAAAAAAAAACATGGCGGAAATTTCTTATTTTTTAGTGAATAAAATCAATATTTTGAGTTAGTTTCTGCATAAAAATGCGTTTTGATTACATTTCTAGCGAGAAATATATATTTTACTTTCATAATATTCACTCAGTGAATGTACATAATCACTCGTTTTCTCCGTTTTTGCGAAGTCTTTTTCAAACCTCACCGGAATAAAGGTTTTATTTAAAGGCGTTATTTGGATAAACTGAGCCCAGGTTGGGGATTTTAACGGTTACTTTTACGCCTGAAAAAATATTAAAACTTAATAAAGTGCCATATTAACAGCGCTACAGCTGAAATTAAAACAGCTTTTAGCTCTCAGCTTCCCGATTAGGGGTAGGGATGAAAACGAGGGGTAGTGGGAGAAATGGGACAGGAACCTGGGAAGATTTCAAGTGCCCTAAAATCTGTCCCTTCTTTTTTAGGGGTAGTGAAGAAAAGAAGGGCGAGTGAAAGAAAGTAGGGCGAGTGAAGAAAAGTAGGGGGTGTATTGGGATTGGGCCTTAGTTGTTGTTCCGGCCAGAGTTAGTTGTGGGCGTGGTTTCACGCATCGCTCCAGTCGTTCCGTAACGACGGGAGCAGAATCTTATTGGCTCGTAGATCCACATCACACTGGACGGCTCATCCGGGCGGCTGTACAGACACTGCAGAATCTGGTTGCTTTCCTCCTTCTCTGAGTTGTCAGGCTGAGGGGAGACCACTTTATAAATGTTAAAGCAAGAAAAAACCTGGTTTTCATCATAGGTCCCCTTTAAATAACTGCAGCAACTACAGGTGCATTTTTATTGTTGAAAATGGGGGAGCTTATGTAAGAAGAGGTGCAGGCCCATCTGAGTAAAAATAGTTCAGAACACATTCTGGATCTGAGCTGGAACACCGATGCACTGGTGAATTCCCTGGTCTGATGAGGGAGATAAGAGATCACATCCACCACGGATCGGCTTGCAGAGATTTGCGAGGTGGAAGATTCCTGCTGGGGGACATTACAGCAGGGAAGACCCGGAATAATGTGGGTTGAGGATCCCGATGCACCGCTTTCATCCAGAGTTTACTTTAGATGACAGTTTCCTGCCCCGTGTACAGTGTGCTGTTCGCTACTTTGAGACCAATTACAAGCTGCTTTCAGTTTCTGTCTCTCACGCGCGGCTGGGACTGACCTGACGGGCGAGGAGTCGCTGGAAGCAGAGGACGCCGGCTGAGGACTGGAGGGGGCTGAGAACATGGGCCAGGACGGGGAACGTGGCGAGGTGGGACTGGGAGATGTTGCATTGACAGGAACACTAACACAGACATACACAACAATATTAGAGAAAGATAGAACTAAATACTGGATGTATAGCACGTTTTTATTACCTTGGCGGTATGATGCCCCGACCCTTTGGGTTCAGCCTGGAAATAAACAATGAGAATCCAATCAAATCAAACTTTGTTTATATAGCACAAGTAGCGCAAAGTGCTTCACATAATAAAATCAACACAAATATATAAAAACTGACACACTCATGGTTAAAAACACACATCAGGTAATTTTCATGCACATCCTCACAGTTATATATGTTAAAGCAAGAAAAAACTCATAATAGGTCCCCTTTAACATAAAAGAATAAGTACATAATCAAATAATTAAAAATAAATAGTTAAAATAGTAATACATAACTAGATAAGAAAGAAAAAGAAATAGTACATTAGAAAATCTAATGACACTGTAGAAAGTTTCTCCCTTTTACCAGAACATAGTTGCTCAGCAAACCCTAAAACATGAGCATGTGTGGTGACAACAGTGGTTCAACTGCGCATAATTCAATTCTGCAGAGATGGAAAGGAAGAAGATTCCTCACTCCCTTGAATTTGATTTTATTGCAGACATCGATCGACAATTAAGTTCATTACTATTTTTATTAACGATTTTTCCAGACAACATCGACTAATCATTGCACCCTACTTGAAAATAATAAAAAACAATGTTGCATGTTGTAAAAAGGCCATTTTCATATCAATATTTTTTCCCCTGCTATTGTGACTCCGTATAAATTTCCAGGTTTAGAGACGAGCATGTGTCTTTGATAATCTAATTTCCTGTCACCATAGTCCTGTAAAATATAATCTATTTCTTTATCTGAGCAGTCTGCGTGCCTTTACCAATTCATGTGTCACTCAATCCATCAAATCAGCTGCTGCAAGATGCTGGTTAACACACACACACATTCAGCTGCCAAACAGCTCATGTACAAGGTAAGATCTGGTTATAAAACATCCTTTCAGTTAATTTTTCTTTGTTACATGTACACACATGGTTAGGTTTGTTGCTACCTTTTGATCGAAGAAAGAGAAAGCAACAACAATCCCAAAATTAAAGCTGCAAGCAGCGATGAACGGGCCCTCGCACCCTTGTGCACGTTCAGGCTGCAGTGGAAGCTTGAATGACTTGATGTAGATTCTTCAGGACTGGACATTTAGCGGATGACACCACCCACGACTCTCTATGTCAAACCATTCAAAAGTTATGGCAGAAAGTAGGAACTATCAAATATGGACCAACCAGATGAAAGGGGGGCGCTCTTTTTGGCGTCTAGCGTCGCCACGGTAACGCTTTTCACTGAGGAAAGTAATATGCATCGTCGCAGGATGGAGACGCACATTTTGATGTATAACACACCTGGGTGCACGTTACGGTTCGGGCGAAGAAGCGACCAAAGAAATGGCATAAATCGCGCCAAAATTACCCGATTAATTCAAAATGGCCGACTTCCTGCTGGGTTTCGGCCATGGCTCCAAGAGACTTTTCTTTAAGTTACGACATGTTACAGGTGTGTAGCGATTTTCCTGCATGTACGTCAAACCGTATTGTGGGGCTTGAGGAACAAAGTTTTCTAGGGGGCGCTGTTGAGCCATTAGGCCACGCCCATTAATGCAAACCATGAAATATAACATTTTTTGCCAGGCCTGGCTTGCTCGCGAAATTTGGTGACTTTTGGGGCACGTTTAGGGGGGCACAAAAGGCCCTCATTTTGTCGGAAGAAGGAAAAAAAGGATAAATAAAATTCCTACAGATACAATACGGCCTTCGCACTGTAAGTGCTCGGGCCCTAATAACTGACAAGTAAACATCAGACATTCATTTTGATTAATAGTTCAACAAAATCATATGAAATAAATACATAAACAAACTAATGAAACTATCCTTGACAAATGAGTTAGTATCCTCAGCTTTATTTACACAACCAGGTGATGGCTGTAACTCTCACTGAGACTTTCCACCTGTAGACAGGTATTTTGGTCAACTCTTCACCAGTAAACTGCTCCAGTTGTCTCATGCGTGAAGGATTTTTCCCCCGCTGGATTCACACAGCCATCACTAAATATTTGGACACAAGCAGCCAGTGGAGAAACCGGTGTCAGAAAGCAGAAAAGCCACTTGTTTGTAACCTCAGCACTTGGCCCGCTACATAACTGTTAAAATCCCACTATAAATTCAGAGAAACTTCAGACTAGATTTCTGAACTGAGAGTAAAATAAATCTGCGCTACTCTCATTCAAATCATACAAATATTAAACCACGATAAAGGAAGGCCCAGCCAGTAAGAAAGTGGAGGAATTCTAGCAACCAAACTGAAAACGGAATGTCCGATGATGCAATCAAACATATTCTTTGATCTTCAGGAAGATCAAAGAGTATGTTTGATTGCATCATCACACATTCCGTTATGACATCAGTGGCTTGTGGGCGGGGCTAAAGCAATTGATGTCATCACATTCATGACATCAGTGGCTTGTGGGCGGGGCTAAAGACAGCCAGAGTCTATAAATTCTGCATTCCACCCATTTGTTGCTCATTCAAAAAGAGGAAGAGCTCAGTGCACTCAAGTTCTGGAAGCTGAATCAGCTGAAAACAACTCAAAATGTCAACAGAATCCCAAAGTTCCTCACTGAGAAGAGGTTCGCGCCTGCAGGAAGCGGGATATTATAATGAAGAGGGAAAGCCAATTATCTCTTATAAAGACAATAGAAAATATGAAAGAGGTCAGCAAGATCCTCACATTGGTACAAGCTGTGGCAGCTTTTTAAATAATCTGGGCCCCTACTCCAGATGCGTTAATAAAAATACACAGCAGGAATTGAGAAAAGGTAAGAAAACCAAGAAGACTGGAGGACAAAAAAGGTCATGGCTAAAGACCATTATGTGTGTTTTCTTTTTCCTTGTTCTGGGTCTTGGAAATGCATTCACGTTTTATCGTTTAACAAACGTCAATGAGGAACTGCATTCATTACAAAAGGAGATGAACAGTTTTTTACCAGACGTTCAGACGATCGCAAAACCAAATTTTGCCTCTGCCTATCTTGGAGCAAGAGTTATCAAACACTTGTCCTCAGACACATATTTGCCCCCAGAACAGAAAAAATCAGTGTTGTGGAGAATATTCCACTGGATTTTTCCACTTTCAGAAAATAAAAAGGAAATAGTGATCAAGGAGCGTTCCACACTACAGGCAGGTGATTGCTGGTGTCTCCCAGGAAACCGTGGACATTTAGTCGTCTCTCTGTCTCACCCTGTTTCCATCACTCACTTGACACTTGGACACATCCTGGAAAGTCAAGCCCTCTATGGACGGATGGAAAGTGCACCCAGGACCTTCTCTGTCTATGGAATGGAGACGGCTGATGGGAAAGGTACATTTCTGGGAAGGATGGAGTATGATCGAGGCGGTAGGGAATTCCAGAATTCCAGTTCTTCCAACTGAATAATGCAGATAACACTGTTTTCAGTCACGTGAAGATCCAGATTGAAACTAACTGGGGAAACACTGACTTCACCTGCATTTACTCTTGGAGGGTTCATGGAGACAAACTGCAACGACCCCCCAGGCACCTAGACCAGGGCGATCGCCACGGCAACGACCCCCAGTCACCTAGACCAGGGCGATCGCCACGGCAACGACCCCCAGGCCGAGTAGACAAATAACAAAATAAAAGTTAAAGGGGACCTACCGTATTTTCGCGACCATAAGGCGCAACTTTTTTTTTTTTTTTTTTTTTTAAATGTGCCGGGCGCCTTAAGAAACGGTGCGCCGTGTCTATTACCTGAATTACGGTAATGTAAGGCCGGCCATGAGAACGGTAAAGGGAGAAGGGGGCGGGTGAAGCTGAATGAGACCATCCACTGAGCTGTTTAATGCGAAACAGAAGATGAAAACTTTTAAGGATTTGCTTGATGTGTAAAGTGAAATAAAATACAATCAAACTAAGTTTTGCTCCCGCTCTATTTAAATAAGCACACATTTGTTCTGCAGCGCGCGTGTGTTTTGCATGTCGGAACCGGTGACTTTCCCCGGTTAAAGCAGCGGCTGGAGCAGCGCGGTGATGGGCGCTGCTGCAACCCGACTTCCTGGTTCCCCAAGCGGTCCAATCGACCTGGTTCCCGGCCGCTTTGCGAGCAGAGATTTCTGGGGTCTGTCTCAGGTCTGATCAGCTTCACCCTCCGAAATTTGCAGCCAAATCTGTCGGTTACAAACCCGGTACCGGACCCCGACATGCGCGGGTGTGTATTCGCGGCGCGACACACAGATTCTCATTTATGTAGCGCTTGACTGGCGCAGCTGATGGACAGAAACCTATGGTGATTTTTAAAAGAAAAACTTTGCATAAGACGTTTCCAGCCGGAGTCATTATAAGGACGAATGGAAAGGGGGGGGCTGGATGAAGGGATGATGATGATCAGGTGGCTGAGACAGGTCTGGAAATTCGGACTGGAGCTCCTGTCGGATACAAACCCCGGTACCGGCTCCCCGACAGCGCGTGTGTGAGCGGGTCCAGCGCGGGGGAGCAGACGGGGAGCGGACCCGGGACCAGCGCGGAGCGGGACCCGGGACGCGGGACCCGGGACGCGGGACCCGGGACGCGGGACCCGGGACGCGGGACCCGGGACGCGGGACCCGGGACGCGGGACCCGGGACGCGGGACCCGGGACGCGGGACCCGGGACGCGGGACCCGGGACGCGGGACCCGGGACCGCCGCGGTCGGGATCCGCAGCACAACGCAGCACAACGGGGTATGAAACGTTTATTTTCTTACCTTTATTTATTCAGGGGTCTGTCCCAGGTCGGAACAACTTCACCCTGCGAGATTTTCAGGCAAATCTGTCGGTTTGATCTCTGGTAGCCTAACCAAGATGCAGAGGATGCGCTCAGGAGCCGCCAGGCTCCCGCCGCGGGTTTGCCGGGCCAGGGCGCACCATCCCCGGGGCAGATCCGGCCGAAATGCCGCTGGTCTTTCCCCGGGAGCCCCTACTCCCATACAGGTGGGTGGCTTCGGTCCCAGCCGGTCCGAACAGGTCACATTCCCGGTTAAAGCCGCTGTGACGCGCGCTGCTCCACCCCGCTGGGGAGAGACGGGCTCTGCGCGGTGGAGGATCCGCACAACGGGGTATGAAAAGTTTATTTACTGTTGTGCAGAAAGTGACTGACACCGAGGAAATTCGGACTGGCGCAGCTGAATTAGCGGAGCTCTTTAATGCAGAAACAGAGGTTTTGCTCCCGCTCTATTTTTTAAATAAGCGCTTGTGTGCTTGTGTGTGCGTTCTGCATGTGTGTGCGTTCTGCAGCGGGTGTGTGTGTTTTCCGGCCGGCGTGTTTTGCGGCACGCGTGTGTGCAGCTCTGCTCTGTAGACTGCGCCTTTTGGGTCGGTGCGCCATATGTATGTTTTAAATCTAAAAATGACACACAAAAATGAGGGTGCGCCTTTCCACACGGTGCGCCGAATGGTCGCGAAAATACGGTATTATGGCATCTAATAGCTATTTTAAACAGGCCTTGAATGTCTGAAAAACAAGCTTTTGATTGTTTTTGCTAAATAAATTAGAAATTCAGCCTCTGATCCATGTCTTTATCTTCCCAGTCTCTAACCTCATTATCTATGCAGGATTCTGAGTGGGCGGGGCTATGATAATGAGGCTCTGTGCTGATTGGCTGCCTGAATGACGCGATACACCGCTACGAAAAAATGGCGGAAGCTCCGGCCGGTGGAGTTAGTTGTGGGCGTGGTTTCACGCATCGGAGGTCAAACTATGTAAATTGCATTGTCGTTACGTAACGAAAGGGAGCAGAATCTTATTGGCTCGTAGATCCACATCACACTGGACGATCATCCGGGCGGCTGTACAGGCACTGCAGAATTTGGTTGCTTTTCTCCTTCTCTGAGTTGGCAGGCTGAGGGGAGACCACTTTATATATGTTAAAGCAAGAAAAAACCTGTTTTTCATAATAGGTCCCCTTTAACATAACGTTCTTTATTCTACGTTGAGAACTAGAATATTACTACTACTTCTACTGTCATTTAGCAGAACCTTTTATCCAAAGCGACACTGAGACACACACACCATGGAGCAATTAGGGTTAAGGCCTTGCTCAGGGGCCCAGGGCGGTTCCTGGGTCCTCCAGACCCAAGCCCACCTCTGTAGCCACTGGACTACCAGCCACCTCTGTAGCCACTGGACTACCAGCCCACCTCTGTAGCCACTAGACTACCACCCCCGTCAAAAAGATGTTCTTACAACAAGCAAGATAGTACAGCGAAGAAGGTCATGAATCTCCTATTATAACCAATTTTTTTCATCTCCACCTGCCTGCTGTGTGCTGTTGACATCCCCGACTCCCCCAGTCTGGCCTTCGGCAGGAGGGTCCCCCCTTATGATCCAGGTCCTGCTCAAGGTTTCTTCCCTCCTAAAGGGGAGTTTTTCTTGCCACTGTTTGGCTTAAGGCTTTTCTCCCACTAGGGGAGTTTTTACCTGCCATTGTTTATGTAATAATTGCTCGGGGGTTTATGTTCAGTCCTGCCTCAGGTGGAGGAGTTCAAGTATTTCGGGGTCTTGTTCACGAGTGAGGGAACGATGGAGCGGGAGATTGACAGACGGATCGGTGCAGCGTCCGCAGTTATGCGGTCGATGTACTGGACCGTCGTGGTGAAGAGGGAGCTGAGTCGAAAGGCGAAGCTCTCGATTTACCGGTCAATCTACGCACTTACCCTCACCTATGGTCATGAACTTTGGGTAGTGACCGAAAGGACAAGATCGCTGATACAAGCGGCCGAGATGAGTTTCCTCCGCAGGGTGGCTGGACGCTCCCTTAGAGATAGGGTGAGGAGTTCGGTCACCCGGGAGGAGCTCGGAGTCGAGCCGCTGCTCCTCCACATTGAGAGGAGTCAGCTGAGGTGGCTTGGGCATCTGTACCGGATGCCTCCTGGACGCCTCCCTAGGGAGGTGGTTCCAGGCATGTCCCACCGGGAGGAGACCCCGGGGAAGACCCGGGACACGCTGGAGAGACTATGTCTCTCGGCTGGCCTGGGAACGCCTCGGACTCCCCTCGGAAGAGCTGGAGGAAGAGCTGGAGGAAGAGATGGAGGAAGAGTCTGGGGTGAAGGAAGTCTGGGCATCTCTGGTGAGGCTGCTGCCCCCGCGACCCGGGAACGGATAAGCGACGGACGATGGATGGATGGATGCATGGTTTATGTTCATGTTCTGGGTCTCTGGAAAGCGTCTAGAGACAACATCTGTTGTATTAGACGCTATATAAATAAAATTGAATTGAATTGAATTAAGTCATTTCATTAATATTTATTTATAGCGTACTTATTCACATACAAAGACTCAGAAGCAGGGTCTTTTTAAAGAGGTAATTTTCATGCACATCCTCACAGTTATATATGTTAAAGCAAGAAAAAACTCATAATAGGTCCCCTTTAACATAAAAGAATAAATACATAATCAAATAATTAAAAATAAATAGTTAAAATAGTAATACATAACTAGATAAGAAAGAAAAAGAAATAGTACATTAGAAAATCTAATGACACTGTAGAAAGTTTCTCCCTTTTACCAGAACAGAGTTGCTCAGCAAACCCTAAAACATGAGCATGTGTGGTGACAATAGTGGTTCAACTGCACATAATTCAATTCTGCAGAGATGGAAAGGAAGAAGATTCCTCACTCCCTTGAATTTGATCGACAATTAAGTTCATTACTATTTTTATTAACGATTTTTCCAGACAACATCGACTAATCATTGCACCCTACTTGAAAATACTAAAAAACAATGTTGCATGTTGTAAAAAGGCCATTTTCATATCAATATTTTTTCCCCTGCTATTGTGACTCCGTATAAATGTTGTTTCTTTCCAGGTTTAGAGACGAGCATGTCTCTTTGATAATCTAATTTCCTGTCACCATAGTCCTGTAAAATATAATCTATTTCTTTATCTGAGCAGTCTGCGTGCCTTTACCAATTCATGTGTCACTCAATCCATCAACTCAGCTGCTGCAAGATGCTGGTTAACAGACACACACACATTCAGCTGCCAAACAGCTCATGTACAAGGTAAGATCTGGTTATAAAACATCCTTTCAGTTAATTTTTCTATGTTACATGTACACACATGGTTAGGTTTGTTGCTACCTTTTGATCGAAGAAAGAGAAAGCAACAACAATCCCAAAATTAAAGCTGCAAGCAGCGATGAACGGGCCCTTGCACCCTTGTGCACGTTCAGGCTGCAGTGGAAGCTTGTATGACTTGATGTAGATTCTTCAGGCCTGGACATTTAGCGGATGAAACTACCCACAACTCTCTATATCAAACCATTCAAAAGTTATGGCAGAAAGTAGGAACTATCAAATATGGACCAACCAGATGAAAGGGGGGCACTCTTTTTGGCGTCTAGCGTCGCCACGGTAACGCTTTTCACTGAGGAAAGTAATATGCATCGTCGCAGGATGGAGACGCACATTTTGATGTATAACACACCTGGGTGCACGTTACGGTTCGGGCGAAGAAGCGACCAAAGAAATGGCATAAATTGCGCCAAAATTACACGATTAATTAAAAATGGTCAACTTCCTGTTGGGTTTCGGCCATGGCGCCAAGAGACTTTTCTTTAAGTTACGACATGTTACAGGTGTGTACCGATTTTCCTGCATGTACGTCAAACCGTATTGTGGGGCTTGAGGCACAAAGTTTTCTAGGGGGCGCTGTTGAGCCATTAGGCCACGCCCATTAATGCAAACCATGAAATATCACATTTTTTGCCAGGCCTGGCTTGCTCGCGAAATTTGGTGACTTTTGGGGCACATTTAGGGGGAAAAAAAAGGCCCTCATTTTGTCGGAAGAAGGAAAAAAAGGATAAATAAAATTCCTACAGATACAATACGGCCTTCGCACTGTATGTGCTCGGGCCCTAATAACTGACAAGTAAACATCAGACATTAATTTTGATTAATAGTTCAACAAAATCATATGAAATAAATAAATAAACAAACTAATGAAACTATCCTTGACAAATGAGTTAGTATCCTCAGCTTTATTTACACAACCAGGTGATGGCTGTAACTCTCACTGAGACTTTCCACCTGTAGACAGGTATTTTGGTCAACTCTTCACCAGTAAACTGCTCCAGTTGTCTCATGCGTGAAGGATTTCTTCCCCCGCTGGATTCACACAGCCATCACTAAATATTTGGACACAAGCCGCCAGTGGAGAAACCGGTGTCAGAAAGCAGAAAAGCCACTTGTTTGTAACCTCAGCACTTGGCCTGCTACATAACTGTTAAAATCCCACTATAAATTCAGAGAAACTTCAGACTAGATTTCTGAACTGAGAGTAAAATAAATCTGCGCTACTCTCATTCAAATCATACAAATATTAAACCACGATAAAGGAAGGCCCAGCCAGTAAGAAAGTGGAGGAATTCTAGCAACCAAACTGAAAACGGAATGTCCGATGATGCAATCAAACATATTCTTTGGTCTTCAGGAAGATCAAAGAATATGTTTGTTCCGTTATGATGTCATCACATTCATGACATCAGTAGCTTGTGGGCGGGGCTAAAGCCAGCCAGAGTCTATAAATTCTGCATTCCACCCATTTGTTGCTCATTCAAAAAGAGGAAGAGCACAGTGTACTCAAGTTCTGGAAGCTGAATCAGCTGAAAACAACTAAAAATGTCAACAGAATCCCAAAGTTCCTCACTGAGAAGAGGTTTGCGCCTGCAGGAAGCGGGATATTATAATGAAGAGGGAAAGCCAATTATCTCTTATAAAGACAATAGAAAATATGAAAGAGGTCAGCAAGATCCTCACATTGGTACAAGCTGTGGCAGCTTTTTAAATAATCTGGGTCCCTACTCCAGATGCGTTAATACAAATACACAGCAACAATTGAGAAAAGGTAGGAAAACCAGGAAGACTGGAGGACAAAAAAGGTCATGGCTAAAGACCATTATGTGTGTTTTCTTTTTCCTTGTTCTGGGTCTTGGAAATGCATTCACGTTTTATCGTTTAACAAACGTCAATGAGGAACTGCATTCATTACAAAAGGAGATGAACAGTTTTTTACCAGACGTTCAGACGATCGCAAAACCAAATTTTGCCTCTGCCTATCTTGGAGCCAGAGTTATTAAACACTTGTCCTCAGACACATATTTGCCCCCAGAACAGAAAAAATCAGTGTTGTGGAGAATATTCCACTGGATTTTTCCACTTTCAGAAAATAAAAAGGAAATAGTGATCAAGGAGCGTTCCACACTACAGGCAGGTGATTGCTGGTGTCTCCCAGGAAACCGTGGACATTTAGTCGTCTCTCTGTCTCACCCTGTTTCCATCACTCACTTGACACTTGGACACATCCTGGAAAGTCAAGCCCTCTATGGACGGATGGAAAGTGCACCCAGGACCTTCTCTGTCTATGGAATGGAGACGGCTGATGGGAAAGGTACATTTCTGGGAAGGATGGAGTATGATCGAGGCGGTAGGGAATTCCAGTTCTTCCAACTGAATAATGCAGATAACACTGTTTTCAGTCACGTGAAGATCCAGATTGAAACTAACTGGGGAAACACTGACTTCACCTGCATTTACTCTTGGAGGGTTCATGGAGACAAACTGCAACGACCCCCCAGGCACCTAGACCAGGGAGATCGCCACGGCAACGACCCCCAGTCACCTAGACCAGGGCGATCGCCACGGCAACGACCCCCAGGCCGAGTAGACAAATAACAAAATAAAAGTTAAAGGGGACCTATTATGGCATCTAATAGCTATTTTAAACAGGCCTTGAATGTCTGAAAAACAAGCTTTTGATTGTTTTTGCTAAATAAATTAGAAATTCAGCCTCTGATCCATGTCTTTATCTTCCCAGTCTCTAACCTCATTATCTATGCAGGATTCTGAGTGGGCGGGGCTATGATAATGAGGCTCTGTGCTGATTGGCTGCCTGAATGACGCGATACACCGCTACGAAAAAATGGCGGAAGCTCCGGCCGGTGGAGTTAGTTGTGGGCGTGGTTTCACGCATCGGAGGTCAAACTATGTAAATTGCATTGTCGTTACGTAACGACGGGAGCAGAATCTTATTGGCTCGTAGATCCACATCACACTGGACGGCTCATCCGGGCGGCTGTACAGGCACTGCAGAATTTGGTTGCTTTTCTCCTTCTCTGAGTTGGCAGGCTGAGGGGAGACCACTTTATATATGGTATGTTAAAGCAAGAGAAAACCTGTTTTTCATAATAGGTCCCCTTTAACATAACGTTCTTTATTCTACGTTGAGAACTAGAATATTACTACTACTTCTACTGTCATTTAGCAGAACCTTTTATCCAAAGCGACTTACATCTGATGCGGTTTTCGTCCCGGTCGTGGAACACTGGACCAGCTCTATACCCTCCGCAGGGTGCTTGAAGGTTCATGGGAATTTGCCCAACCAGTCTACATGTGTTTTGTGGATCTGGAGAAGGCATTTGACCGTGTCCCTCGTGCCATTCTGTGGGGGGTGCTGAGTGAGTATGGAGTCCGGGGCCCTCTACTAAGGGCTGTCCGGTCTCTGTATGATCGAAGCAGGAGTCTGGTTCGCATTGCCGGCAGTTAGTCAGACTTGTTCCCAGTGCATGTTGGACTCCGGCAGGGCTGCCCTTTGTCACCGGTCCTGTTCATCATTTTTATGGACAGGATTTCTAGGCGCAGCCAGGGGCCGGAGGGGATCCGGTTTGGGAACCTCAGGATTTCATCTCTGCTTTTTGCAGATGATGTTGTCCTGTTGGCTTCATCAGACCGGGACCTCCAGCATGTGCTGGGGCGGTTTGCGGCCGAGTGCGACGCGGCAGGGATGAGAATCAGCACCTCCAAGACCGAGGCCATGGTTCTCGACCGGAAAAGGGTGGCATGCCTTCTCCAGGTGGGTGGAGAAGTCCTGCCTCAGGTGGAGGAGTTCAAGTATCTCGGGATCTTGTTCACGAGTGAGGGAACAATGGAGCGTGAGATTGACAGACGGATCGGTGCAGCGCCCGCAGTAATGCGGTCGATGTACTGGACCGTCGTGGTGAAGAGGGAGCTGAGTCGAAAGGCGAAGCTCTCGATTTACCGGTCAATCTACGCCCCTACCCTCACCTATGGTCATGAACTTTGGGTAGTGACCGAAAGGACAAGATCGCAGATACAAGCGGCCGAGATGAGTTTCCTCCGCAGGGTGGCTGGACGCTCCCTTAGAGATAGGGTGAGGAGTTCGGTCACCCGGGAGGAGCTCGGAGTCGAGCCGCTGCTCCTCCACATTGAGAGGAGTCAGCTGAGGTGGCTTGGGCATCTGTACCGGATGCCTCCTGGACGCCTCCCTAGGGAGGTGTTCCAGGCATGTCCCACCGAGAGGAGACCCCGGGGAAGACCCAGGACACGCTGGAGAGACTATGTCTCTCGGCTGGCCTGGGAACGCCTCGGACTCCCCCCGGAAGAGCTGGAGGAAGTGTCTGGGGTGAGGGAAGTCTGGGCATCCCTGCTGAGGCTGCTGCCCCCGCGACCCGGTAACGGATAAAGCGGGAGAAGATGAGTGAGTGGGTGAGAGTGACTTACATCTGAGACACACACACCATGGAGCAATTAGGGTTAAGGCCTTGCTCAGGGGCCCAGGGCGGTTCCTGGGTCCTCCAGACCCAAGCCCACCTCTGTAGCCACTGGACTACCAGCCACCTCTGTAGCCACTAGACTACCAGCCCACCTCTGTAGCCACTAGACTACCACCCCCGTTAAAAAGATGTTCTTACAACAAGCAAGATAGTACAGCGAAGAAGGTCATGAATCTCCTATTATAACCAATTTTTTTCATCTCACAGCTGTAAATTGGACATTTTACAACCCAGTCATCCCCCCCCCCCCGGTCATCCCGTTGCTGCTTCCACCTGCCTGCTGTGTGCTGTTGACATCCCCGACTCCCCCAGTCTGGCCTTCGGCAGGAGGGTCCCCCCTTATGAGCCTGGTCCTGCTCAAGGTTTCTTCCCTCCTAAAGGGGAGTTTTTCTTGCCACTGTTTGGCTTAAGGCTTTTCTCCCACTAGGGGAGTTTTTACCTGCCATTGTTTATGTAATAATTGCTCGGGGGTTTATGTTCAGTCCTGCCTCAGGTGGAGGAGTTCAAGTATTTCGGGGTCTTGTTCACGAGTGAGGGAACGATGGAGCGGGAGATTGCGGACGGATCGGTGCAGCGTCCGCAGTTATGCGGTCGATGTACTGGACCGTCGTGGTGAAGAAGGAGCTGAGTCGAAAGGCGAAGCTCTCGATTTACCGGTCAATCTACGCACCTACCCTCACCTATGGTCATGAACTTTGGGTAGTGACCGAAAGGACAAGATCGCTGATACAAGCGGCCGAGATGAGTTTCCTCCGCAGGGTGGCTGGACGCTCCCTTAGAGATAGGGTGAGGAGTTCGGTCACCTGGGAGGAGCTCGGAGTCGAGCCGCTGCTCCTTCACATTGAGAGGAGTCAGCTGAGGTGGCTTGGGCATCTGTACCGGATGCCTCCTGGACGCCTCCCTAGGGAGGAGTTCCAGGCATGTCCCTCCTCCCTAGGGAGGAGTTCCAGGCATGTCCCACCGGGAGGAGACCCCAGGGAAGACCCGGGACACGCTGGAGAGACTATGTCTCTCGGCTGGCCTGGGAACGCCTCGGACTCCCCTCGGAAGAGCTGGAGGAAGAGCTGGAGGAAGAGCTGGAGGAAGAGCTGGAGGAAGAGTCTGGAGGAAGAGTCTGGGGTGAAGGAAGTCTGGGAATCTCTGGTGAGGCTGCTGCCCCCGCGACCCGGGAACGGATAAGCGGCGGACGATGGATGGATGGATGCATGGTTTATGTTCATGTTCCGGGTCTCTGGAAAGTGTCTAGAGACAACATCTGTTGTATTAGCACTATATAAATAAAATTGAATTGAATTGAATTGACTTGAGTCATTTCATTAATATTTATTTATAGCGTACTTATTCACATACAAAGACTCAGAAGCAGGGTCTTTTTAAAGAGGTTACAGGCACAAATAATTGGTTGGTCAACTGGATTACGGCCTTGATTAAGGATTAAGGCCAAGGCAAGTTTATTTGTATAGCACAATTCAACACAAGGTAATTCCAAGTGCTTTACATCAGCATTAAAATCAGCAAGACACAATTAAACAGTAAATAACACATAAAATGAAATAAAATGATAAGAGGTAAAATAATGAAAAGCACAAGTTAAAAGTTAAAGTAAAGTTAGTTAGTAGTAAAGTAAAGTTATAAAGTAAGGGCAGTAGAGTACAGCATTAAGTATTAATGTAAGAGTACGCTTGAGTAAACAGTAATGTTTTTAGCCCTGATTTAAAGGAGCTGAGCGTTTGAGCAGACCTTGGTCTACAGGAAGTTTGTTCCACCAGTGAGGAGCAGAGTAATGTAATATGGTCCAGTTTCCTGGTGTAATGTGGTCCAGTTTCCTGGTGTTTGTAAGGACTCTGGATCAGCTGCAGCTGCCTGATAGATTCTGGTTCAGGCCTGTAAAGATGCCATTGCAATAATCCAACCTACTGAAAATGAATGCATGAATAAGTTTGTCCCTGTCTTGTTTAGACAGAATCCCCTTAATTCTAGCAATGTTTTTTAGGTGTTAATAGGCAGATTTAGTGATAAACTTTTAATGAAGTTCAGTCTGAGTTAATAATTACACCAAGATTTCTGGCTTGATTTGTTGATGTCAATGACATGGAGCCAATTAGGGTGGATAATGTTTATTTGAAGTTTGATTTAATGTTTTGTGCCCTAAAGTAACTTCTGTAGTTAATTAGCTCTGTTCAAATGAAATTAATGGAAGGTTTCTGGGTTTTACGTAAGGCCTCGGGTTTTCTCCGGGCACTCCGGTTTTTCCCGATAGCTAATAAAAAAAGAATATATACACTGAAATTACACAGAAGCTAAATGTTCAACCACTGGAGGGATGATGTATCTTGGGGGATCTGGGAACACACTGAGTGAAGTGGTGAGGGAACGGGGATGAAGTGGTGAGGGAACGGGGATGAAGTGGTGAGGGCGAGTGAAAGAAAGTAGGGCTAGTGAAGAAAAGTAGGGGGTGTATTGGGATTGGGCCTTAGTTGTTGTTCCGGCCAGAGTTAGTTGTGGGCGTGTTTTTTAGTGGATGACACCACCCACGACTCTCTATATCAAACCATTCAAAAGTTATGGCAGAAAGTAAGAACTATCAAATATGGACCAACCAGATGAAAGGGGGGCGCTCTTTTTGGTGTCTAGCGTCGCCACGGTAACGCTTTTCACTGAGGAAAGTAATATTGCATCGTGGCAGGATGGAGACGCACATTTTGATGTATAACACACCTGGATGCACGTTACGGTTCGGGCGAAGAAGCGACCAAAGAAATGGCATAAATTGCGCCAAAATTACACGATTCATTCAAAATGGCCGACTTCCTGCTGGGTTTCGGCCATGGCGCCAAGAGACTTTTCTTTAAGTTACGACATGATACAGGTGTGTACCGATTTTCGGGCATGTACTTCAAACCGTATTGTGGGGCTTGAGGCACAAAGTTTTCTAGGGGGCGCTGTTGAGCCATTAGGCCACGCCCATTAATGCAAACCATTAAATATCACATTTTTTGCCAGGCCTGGCTTGCTCACGAAATTTGGTGACTTTTGGGGCACGTTTAGGGGGAAAAAAGGCCCTCATTTTGTCGGAAGAAGGAAAAAAAGGATAAATAAAATTCCTACAGATACAATACGGCCTTCGCACTGTCAGTGCTCGGGCCCTAATGACTGACAAGTAAACATCAGACATTAATTTTGATTAATAGTTCAACAAAATCATATGAAATAAATACATAAACAAACTAATGAAACTATCCTTGACAAATGAGTTAGTATCCTCAGCTTTATTTACACAACCAGGTGATGGCTGTAACTCTCACTGAGACTTTCCACCTGTAGACAGGTATTTTGGTCAACTCTTCACCAGTAAACTGCTCCAGTTGTCTCGTGCGTGAAGGATTTCTTCCCCGCTGGATTCACACAGCCATCACTAAATATTTTGACACAAGCAGCCAGTGGAGAAACCGGTGTCAGAAAGCAGAAAAGCCACTTGTTTGTAACCTCAGCACTTGGCCTGCTACATAACTGTTAAAATCCCACTATAAATTCAGAGAAACTTCAGACTAGATTTCTGAACTGAGAGTAAAATAAATCTGCGCTACTCTCATTCAAATCATACAAATATTAAACCACGATAAAGGAAGGCCCAGCCAGTAAGAAAGTGGAGGAATTCTAGCAACCAAACTGAAAACGGAATGTCCGATGATGCAATCAAACATATTCTTTGATCTTCAGGAAGATCAAAGAATATGTTTGTTCCGTTATGATGTCATCACATCCATGACATCAGTGGCTTGTGGGCGAGGCTAAAGACAGCCAGAGTCTATAAATTCTGCATTCCACCCATTTGTTGCTCATTCAAAAAGAGGAAGAGCACAGTGCACTCAAGTTCTGGACGCTGAATCAACTGAAAACAACAAAAAATGTCAACAGAATCCCAAAGTTCCTCACTGAGAAGAGGTTTGCGCCTGCAGGAAGCGGGATATTATAATGAAGAGGGAAAGCCAATTATCTCTTATAAAGACAATAGAAAATATGAAAGAGGTCAGCAAGATCCTCACATTGGTACAAGCTGTGGCAGCTTTTTAAATAATCTGGGCCCCTACTCCAGATGCGTTAATACAAATACACAGCAACAATTGAGAAAAGGTAAGAAAACCAGGAAGACTGGAGGACAAAAAAGGTCATGGCTAATGACCATTATGTGTTTTTTCTTTTTCCTTGTTCTGGGTCTTGGAAATGCATTCACGTTTTATCGTTTAACAAACGTCAATGAGGAACTGCATTCATTACAAAAGGAGATGAACAGTTTTTTACCAGACGTTCAGACGATCGCAAAACCAAATTTTGCCTCTGCCTATCTTGGAGCCAAAGTTATTAAACACTTGTCCTCAGACACATATTTGCCCCCAGAACAGAAAAAATCAGTGTTGTGGAGAATATTCCACTGGATTTTTCCACTTTCAGAAAATAAAAAGGAAATAGTGATCAAGGAGCGTTCCACACTACAGGCAGGTGATTGCTGGTGTCTCCCAGGAAACCGTGGACATTTAGTCCTCGCTCTGTCTCACCCTGTTTCCATCACTCACTTGACACTTGGACACATCCTGGAAAGTCAAGCCCTCTATGGACGGATGGAAAGTGCACCCAGGACCTTCTCTGTCTATGGAATGGAGACGGCTGATGGGAAAGGTACATTTCTGGGAAGGATGGAGTATGATCGAGGCGGTAGGGAATTCCAGTTCTTCCAACTGAATAATGCAGATAACACTGTTTTCAGTCACGTGAAGATCCAGATTGAAACTAACTGGGGAAACACTGACTTCACCTGCATTTACTCTTGGAGGGTTCATGGAGACAAACTGCAACGACCCCCCAGGCACCTAGACCAGGGCGATCGCCACGGCAACGACCCCCAGTCACCTAGACCAGGGCGATCGCCACGGCAACGACCCCCAGGCCGAGTAGACAAATAACAAAATAAAAGTTAAAGGGGACCTATTATGGCATCTAATAGCTATTTTAAACAGGCCTTGAATGTCTGAAAAACAAGCTTTTGATTGTTTTTGCTAAATAAATTAGAAATTCAGCCTCTGATCCATGTCTTTATCTTCCCAGTCTCTAACCTCATTATCTATGCAGGATTCTGAGTGGGCGGGGCTATGATAATGAGGCTCTGTGCTGATTGGCTGCCTGAATGACGCGATACACCGCTACGAAAAAATGGCGGAAGCTCCGGCCGGTGGAGTTAGTTGTGGGCGTGGTTTCACGCATCGGAGGTCAAACTATGTAAATTGCATTGTCGTTACGTAACGACGGGAGCAGAATCTTATTGGCTCGTAGATCCACATCACACTGGACGGCTCATCCGGGCGGCTGTACAGGCACTGCAGAATTTGGTTGCTTTTCTCCTTCTCTGAGTTGGCAGGCTGAGGGGAGACCACTTTATATATGGTATGTTAAAGCAAGAGAAAACCTGTTTTTCATAATAGGTCCCCTTTAACATAACGTTCTTTATTCTACGTTGAGAACTAGAATATTACTACTACTTCTACTGTCATTTAGCAGAACCTTTTATCCAAAGCGACTTACATCTGATGCGGTTTTCGTCCCGGTCGTGGAACACTGGACCAGCTCTATACCCTCCGCAGGGTGCTTGAAGGTTCATGGGAATTTGCCCAACCAGTCTACATGTGTTTTGTGGATCTGGAGAAGGCATTTGACCGTGTCCCTCGTGCCATTCTGTGGGGGGTGCTGAGTGAGTATGGAGTCCGGGGCCCTCTACTAAGGGCTGTCCGGTCTCTGTATGATCGAAGCAGGAGTCTGGTTCGCATTGCCGGCAGTTAGTCAGACTTGTTCCCAGTGCATGTTGGACTCCGGCAGGGCTGCCCTTTGTCACCGGTCCTGTTCATCATTTTTATGGACAGGATTTCTAGGCGCAGCCAGGGGCCGGAGGGGATCCGGTTTGGGAACCTCAGGATTTCATCTCTGCTTTTTGCAGATGATGTTGTCCTGTTGGCTTCATCAGACCGGGACCTCCAGCATGTGCTGGGGCGGTTTGCGGCCGAGTGCGATGCGGCAGGGATGAGAATCAGCACCTCCAAGACCGAGGCCATGGTTCTCGACCGGAAAAGGGTGGCATGCCTTCTCCAGGTGGGTGGAGAAGTCCTGCCTCAGGTGGAGGAGTTCAAGTATCTCGGGATCTTGTTCACGAGTGAGGGAACAATGGAGCGTGAGATTGACAGATGGATCGGTGCAGCGCCCGCAGTAATGCGGTCGATGTACTGGACCGTCGTGGTGAAGAGGGAGCTGAGTCGAAAGGCGAAGCTCTCGATTTACCGGTCAATCTACGCCCCTACCCTCACCTATGGTCATGAACTTTGGGTAGTGACCGAAAGGACAAGATCGCAGATACAAGCGGCCGAGATGAGTTTCCTCCGCAGGGTGGCTGGACGCTCCCTTAGAGATAGGGTGAGGAGTTCGGTCACCCGGGAGGAGCTCGGAGTCGAGCCGCTGCTCCTCCACATTGAGAGGAGTCAGCTGAGGTGGCTTGGGCATCTGTACCGGATGCCTCCTGGACGCCTCCCTAGGGAGGTGTTCCAGGCATGTCCCACCGAGAGGAGACCCCGGGGAAGACCCAGGACACGCTGGAGAGACTATGTCTCTCGGCTGGCCTGGGAACGCCTCGGACTCCCCCCGGAAGAGCTGGAGGAAGTGTCTGGGGTGAGGGAAGTCTGGGCATCCCTGCTGAGGCTGCTGCCCCCGCGACCCGGTAACGGATAAAGCGGGAGAAGATGAGTGAGTGAGTGAGAGTGACTTACATCTGAGACACACACACCATGGAGCAATTAGGGTTAAGGCCTTGCTCAGGGGCCCAGGGCGGTTCCTGGGTCCTCCAGACCCAAGCCCACCTCTGTAGCCACTAGACTACCACCCCCGTTAAAAAGATGTTCTTACAACAAGCAAGATAGTACAGCGAAGAAGGTCATGAATCTCCTATTATAACCAATTTTTTTCATCTCACAGCTGTAAATTGGACATTTTACAACCCAGTCATCCCCCCCCCCCTGGTCATCCCGTTGCTGCTTCCACCTGCCTGCTGTGTGCTGTTGACATCCCCGACTCCCCCAGTCTGGCCTTCGGCAGGAGGGTCCCCCCTTATGAGCCTGGTCCTGCTCAAGGTTTCTTCCCTCCTAAAGGGGAGTTTTTCTTGCCACTGTTTGGCTTAAGGCTTTTCTCCCACTAGGGGAGTTTTTACCTGCCATTGTTTATGTAATAATTGCTCGGGGGTTTATGTTCAGTCCTGCCTCAGGTGGAGGAGTTCAAGTATTTCGGGGTCTTGTTCACGAGTGAGGGAACGATGGAGCGGGAGATTGCGGACGGATCGGTGCAGCGTCCGCAGTTATGCGGTCGATGTACTGGACCGTCGTGGTGAAGAAGGAGCTGAGTCGAAAGGCGAAGCTCTCGATTTACCGGTCAATCTACGCACCTACCCTCACCTATGGTCATGAACTTTGGGTAGTGACCGAAAGGACAAGATCGCTGATACAAGCGGCCGAGATGAGTTTCCTCCGCAGGGTGGCTGGACGCTCCCTTAGAGATAGGGTGAGGAGTTCGGTCACCCGGGAGGAGCTCGGAGTCGAGCCGCTGCTCCTTCACATTGAGAGGAGTCAGCTGAGGTGGCTTGGGCATCTGTACCGGATGCCTCCTGGACGCCTCCCTAGGGAGGAGTTCCAGGCATGTCCCACCGGGAGGAGACCCCGGGGAAGACCCGGGACACGCTGGAGAGACTATGTCTCTCGGCTGGCCTGGGAACGCCTCGGACACCCCTCGGAAGAGCTGGAGGAAGAGCTGGAGGAAGAGTCTGGAGGAAGAGTCTGGGGTGAAGGAAGTCTGGGAATCTCTGGTGAGGCTGCTGCCCCCGCGACCCGGGAACGGATAAGCGGCGGACGATGGATGGATGGATGCATGGTTTATGTTCATGTTCTGGGTCTCTGGAAAGCGTCTAGAGACAACATCTGTTGTATTAGACGCTATATAAATAAAATTGAATTGAATTGAATTGAGTCATTTCATTAATATTTATTTATAGCGTACTTATTCACATACAAAGACTCAGAAGCAGGGTCTTTTTAAAGAGGTTACAGGCACAAATAATGGGTTGGTCAACTGGATTACGGCCTTGATTAAGGATTAAGGCCAAGGCAAGTTTATTTGTATAGCACAATTCAACACAAGGTAATTCCAAGTGCTTTACATCAGCATTAAAATCAGCAAGACACAATTAAACAGTAAATAACACATAAAATGAAATAAAATGAAAAGAGGTAAAATAATAAAAAGCACAAGTTAAAAGTTAAAGTAAAGTTAGTTAGTAGTAAAGTAAAGTTATAAAGTAAGGGCAGTAGAGTACAGCATTAAGTATTAATGTAAGAGTACGCTTGAGTAAACAGTAATGTTTTTAGCCCTGATTTAAAGGAGCTGAGCGTTTGAGCAGACCTCAGGTCTACAGGAAGTTTGTTCCACCAGTGAGGAGCAGAATAATGTAATATGGTCCAGTTTCCTGGTGTAGTATGGTCCAGTTTCCTGGTGTAATATGGTCCAGTTTCCTGGTGTAATATGGTCCAGTTTCCTGGTGTAATATGGTCCAGTTTCCTGGTGTAATATGGTCCAGTTTCCTGGTGTAATGTGGTCCAGTTTCCTGGTGTAATATGGTCCAGTTTCCTGGTGTAATGTGGTCCAGTTTCCTGGTGTAATATGGTCCAGTTTCCTGGTGTAATATGGTCCAGTTTCCTGGTGTAATATGGTCCAGTTTCCTGGTGTAATATGGTCCAGTTTCCTGGTGTAATGTGGTCCAGTTTCCTGGTGTAATATGGTCCAGTTTCCTGGTGTAATATGGTCCAGTTTCCTGGTGTAATAAGGTCCAGTTTCCTGGTGTAATATGGTCCAGTTTCCTGGTGTAATGTGGTCCAGTTTCCTGGTGTAATATGGTCCAGTTTCCTGGTGTAAGGACTCTCCAGCGTTCTGGATCAGCTGCAGTTGCCTGATAGATTCTGGTTCAGGCCTGTAAAGATGCCATTGCAATAATCCAACCTACTGAAAATTAATGCATGAATAAGTTTTTCCATGTCTTGTTTAGACAGAATCCCCTTAATTCTAGCAATGTTTTTCAGGTGTTAATAGGCAGATTTAATGATAAACTTTTAATGAAGTTCAGGTCTGAGTTAATAATTACACCAAGATTTCTGGCTTGATTTGTTGATGTCAATGACATGGAGCCAATTAGGGTGGATAATGTTTATTTGAAGTTTGATTTAATGTTTTGTGCCCTAAAGTAACTTTTGTAGTTAATTAGCTCTGTTCAAATTAAATTAATTATTATATTATAATAATTAATAATAAATAATAATTATTAATGAATTAATGCAGGTATCTTATTTTATGTGAGTTTTTGACGTGCTTGTTTGTTATTGGATGTTGTATTCCACTACTGTCTGCTCGGCCTGTCAGTCAAACCGGTTGCTAAGCGACTTGGAGAGCTGGGCGTTGGTGTTTATTGCAGCAGGAAAAAAGAATGAGGTTTGCTTGCTCTGACTGGCATTTTAGACGCCGGTCAGAGCAAGCTAGTTTTCAGTTAGATCTCAACCAATTTGTCAGTTTATTAAACCAGATACAGGCTGATGCAGCGACCAAAGACTGGCCTTGGTTTCATCTTGAGTGCATTACTGGCAGGATTGGAGATGTAGTGTTGTGAGGAAGTTGGTTTAATTTGGAAGTTTTTGGCCACCGTGAGACCGTCCAACAATTAGTCTGTTCCAGGATGCTGCTGGTAAACACCGTCAGCATTGTCAACATGCTCATCATTACTGGGATGCAGAAAAGCGAGGAGTCCACAGGGATGGATAGTCAGAGGTGTCAAGTAACGAAGTACAAATACTTCGTTACCTTACTTAAGTAGAAATTTTGGTTATCTATACTTCACTGGAGTAATTATTTTACAGACGACTTTTTACTTTTACTCCTTACATTTTCACGCAATTATCTGTACTTTTTACTCCTTACATTTTAAAAACAGCCTTGTTACTCTATTTCATTTCGGCCTTTAAATAAAAACTATCCAGTTAAATTGCTCCATCCGGATAGAGTGAATTTGGTTGTGGTTGTTTCAGATGTTCTTGTCCAGTTTTGTTCTTACATCCGTTCCCTCAGATTCCTGCAACTAAACTTGGATGTACATCCCAATAAAGGTTAGGATAAATGATAACATGCCTCTGAAGTTTGACTTTTTGCACCATTACAATACTTATAGGCAACTAGTCATCATATCTGCTGCTCTCTGAAACACATGTTAATGCTCAATAGTACACATATATGGTTCTTTAATATATTTGCATTATACTAAGATACATTCATTTTCAAGGGCTTTTGTCCTTAATGGCTTTTTTCCCCCTTATATTACTTTTACTTTTATACTTTAAGTAGTTTTGGAACCAGTACTTTTATACTTTTACTTGAGTAAAAAACTTGAGTTGATACTTCAACTTCTACAGGAGTATTTTTAAACTCTAGTATCTATACTTCTACCTGAGTAATGAATCTTGTGAATACTGAAGACACCTCTGTGCATAGTTTTCATGTACCAGAAGAGCAGTTCAGATACACCTGGGAAAATGTTTTGCAGGGGGTATCTTGGATTAGACCAATTCCTGGTTTTGAGCTGCAAAAAACCCCAATGATGCGTTAGATCAAGTCCAGCTCAAAAATCACAATAACTCAAATGTGAATTAAAATATCTCTTAGATATGTGTAAAACGCACTGTGATTGTTTTCTATGGAGAGGAGCCAGGTGAGGTGGCTCAGGTGTCCGGGGAGCAGCTCCTGGACACCTCCCTGATGATCCAGAGCATATCCCACTGAGAGGAGACCCAAGGGAGGACCCAGGGCGAGCTGGAGGGACTGTGTCTCTTGGCTGGCCTTTTTTTTTTACAAGCTAATGTCCAGGACCCATCACCTGGGCATAGGGGTGTAACAATATATCGTGCCACGAAATTTCGCAATACAAAAACGTCACGAAACGTGTCGTGGAGGTGACAAACTGTACTGCGATATTGGGTTATTAATATTAATCTATTGTGTTGACTAGTAACGACCGCGCCTCGACCCGCGGACCAAAATCTTCCTCCGCTCAGAAGAAACTAGTACCGTTTTGGTCCCGATCACGGGACTCTTGCAGGGTTTTGAGCTCTGAACTTTTACTGATGTAAGGCTGGTGTAGAGTTAAGCCTTACCTTATTAAATTAAACCTTTTTGGGGTGGTGAGTAGGATAAACACGGGGACAACTTCTGCTGAGTTCCAGTGTACTTTAATGTCCCTCAACAGTGTAGGATTTTAGAACATCAACACAGCAGCTAGTGCCGTACTGTGGCGTATCACTCCGCCCAATCTAAAACAGACTAACCACTACAGATAAACTGACTAGTGTCATTATAGTCCCTGATTTACATCAGAATATAAAGAATATATTTATAAAATAATGAACCCTGAATTAACAAAATAACCTTAACAAAAATAAATCTCCTCTTACACTTATAAGGTGAGCATGAATCAATGTAAAATTGTATGTATTTATTTACTTTTATTTATTCAATTTTAGTTTTCTGGAAAAGAAAAAAGTCAAATCATACATGAGAGAAACTATTCAGTTTGTGGTAAAATATTTGTACTTGTATGAAACTGAAGATCATAATGCAAACCTGACATTTACTTTTAGTTCAGTTTGTGGAAAATGGTTGGCCTGGCTTTCTCTTTAAAACTTAAACAGTTATAAAGCATTAAACTGTAACAATAGGGCAAATGCACAGTATTGTTTTGTATTTTGTGTCTTTCAAATAAAAGACAATTTTTTCCAGTCATATGTTCCTCATGCAAGGTTGTTAAAAAAATACTGTTATAATATCGTATCGTATCGTTATCGTGACCTCAATATGGTGTATCGTACCGTATCGTGAGATTAGTGTATCGTTACACCCCTACCTGGGCAACACCTTGTTGCTGTGGTTTTCCTCTCTGATCAGATTTCATTTTAAATATCCCTCATTTCAATATCCTTTTTTTATCCCCCACTGTTGCCTGAACTTCAACCATGGCTTCTTGATAAATCTTCTACCATTGCATATTATTTATTCCATATTCTTTTTTTATTTTTTTTTATGTTGCATTTATTTTATTAGTTTATTCTCTAGATGCAGATGAACATTGAGTCATTAATCATGTGAATAAGATACTTGCTACTTCAATTTGTGTCTGCTGCTTGGCTGCTCCTTGAGGCCTCTAGTTCTGCACACCTGGTCCTCATCTGGTCCTCATCTGCCCCAATCAAGATTTCCATACTTAAACTGCGGTTTCTCATCCCTTCTTCACTGGATGGCTCCATTTGTCTGTCTGGTGCCGGGGCGGCCCAGACCTCCAGGAGCTACTGCCGACCCCCGGACCAGGTTTGTGTTCCACCACTGCTGGTTTTGTTGATGTAATAAACTGCGATGTGTTAATTTCAGCCTTTGGGTCCGTGTTCATCCTTGGCCTTAACAGAAGGATTTGCAAACTGACTTCATCGTGGTGGTCTTTTCACACGTGGAGGGAAGGAAATGCTCGTCCTCCTGGATCCCAGTGCAGACTTCAACACCGTCTCACGCAGCATTCTCCCTGACAGATTATCATCTCTCTGAAGAAGTGACACATCCCTCAGCTGGCTCACATCTTACCTTTCTGGATCTGTCATACCTTTGTCCTACAGATCCCACGTTTCAGATCACACTCTTCCAGGAACCACAGGTGTTCCTCAGGGCTCCGTACTGAGTACACTACCTTTCATCCTTTTTTTTTTTAAACTCACGGTCATATCTTCCTTAAATATAAAATCAACTCCAACTGATGGTACATTGTCCTATTTTATTAACGTTGTATCCTTCTTATATATATACATACACACACACAGAATAGAGATGCACCGATCAGGATTTTGAGGGCCGATCACCGATCACCGATCTCGAAAACCAGTATCGGCCGATCCCGATTTTGCCGATCACAGGGTGAAATACATAAATTCGTCAATATTGTTGTCTCATGTACACGACACCGACATTGTATTATTAGGTATAAAAATTAGGAGATTAGGTGTAAACTCGGCCTATAAAGAGTAAGTGTAATTTACTAGCTTCAGCTTTCCTGTGGTAATAATTATGTACAACATGTGACCAACACAGAAACAGCAGACATGTCACTCTCTAAAAGTTGATACAAGTTGCAAACTATAAACCTTAGTCTAATAAGCTTCGTTATGTTGTGATTCTTTTGTAATATTACTCCTCATGGTATCTCCTTTGGACACACTTTGCAAACTGCAAATCTGTTGTCCTTTTCAGACATTGTAAAAAATTGTTGTTGTAAACATCATCAGATCGGCCACTCTGAACTATTATTTTTCCGATCTCCGATCAAAGCCGATAGGGCCATTATCGGCCCGATCCCGATCGGGGGCCGATCGATCGGTGCATCTCTAACACAGAATATTGTGATAAAGTTCTTTATTTTCTGTAATGCAATTAAAAAAAAAAAAAATGTCATACATTCTGGATTCATTACAAATCAACTGAAATATTGCAAGCCTTTTATTATTTTAATATTGCTGATTATGGTTTACAGTTTAAGATTAAGATTCCCAGAATTTTCTCATTTTTTGAGACAGGATATTTGAGTTTTCTTAAGAATGTATGACATTTTTGTTTTTGTAATTGCATTACAGAAAATCACAATATTCTAATTTTCTGAGACAGTCCTGTGTGTGTGTGTGTGTGTGTGTGTGTGTGTGTGTGTGTGTGTGTGTGTGTGTGTGTGTGTGTGTGTGTGTGTGTGTGTGTGTGTGTGTGTGTGTGTGTGTGTATATACAGTATATACACACACACATACACACTGCTATCTAACGGTTGCTCAGGTGACCGTAATGCCACAGGAACTTAATGATTGGTCTTTCATGATTACAGTGTGGCGTAAGGATTAAGGTGCTTTCAGACCTGTGGTCCGTTTGTTTTGTTCCGATTCAGGGGCTAAATCGATACAGTTGTTTCGTTTCTCGTTTGTGGGGTTTGTGTTCACAAGGCAAGCATCTGTAGCAGTTCAACGCTGTTAACAAATGCCATGCATGAACCAGCTGTTCTCTCATTGGTCAGAAATGAACGCGGAAGGAGTTTCCTCTTCCGTACCCCGGGAAAAACAACACGGCCCTTTCACAGAGAGGGCGCAAAGCGCAGACCGCCGCCGGCTTTCCCGTTCATTTATGTGCTGCCGGCGCAAGAGCGGGCCGCTCTGCGGGCGAGCTCGGCGGCGGGCGAGAGGCCGCCTGCCGCGGCGTTTGCACTGCGCAAACCCTGCCCCAATTGAACATTTTTTTTTATTTCACTGCGCTGTGACTACATCTCGGCACGTCCAATAGTAGAGAAGGCGGTGGAGGCTCTGCGGTCGCACATACACATGAATGGAGTTGTGTCGGTTGCTGTGTGGATTATGTTCTCAATACAAATAAAAAAAATGACCCGCTCCAGGTCTGGAATGGAAGCGAGCCGAGACCACCTCTCCTAGGAGATCTCGGCTGGCTTGTTTTGTGCCGCATCCGAGCGCGATTGCTGTGTTCACATGTACCAAACTAATCGATCTTTAGGGGGAAACGCTCCCTGTTTCAGAACAACTGCTCCAAACGGGACAGAGGTGAAAGCAGCCTAGTAAATGAGTCTGTTTTACTGAAAAGAATGAGCAAGGTCTTTGCTCTGTCAGATCACAAGCTACGTGTGTCTGCAGCACGTGACGCTGAGCCGGTGATGCCACAGAGGAGCTGCAGTCACAGGAAACGTCGCCGTGACGGCGTGAAAACAGGCAGAGGTTTTTTCTGGGCTTCACAATGTTACCACTGTCAAACAATCAGAAAACACTAATTTGTTTCTCTGCTTCATGGCTTTGGATTTAGGATTGCGGTTTCTTTCATCTAACCAACAACACTCTCTTTGTGTCTCCACTGAGCAGCTAAACACAACACGGCTTCCTTTTCTCAATATGGGTATTATTCAGGGCTGACACGTCTCACACAGATCACGATGGTCTTAATCCACATTTTCCTCTTGTGGTGGAAATCTAATTCAGAATTGATAAATGAGACAAGAGAGCAGCACCATGGACATTCACATTGTGAGGGTACATCCCTGCTTTTACTGTGGCTTTGCACTCTGACCATTTGCCGGAAGGTGGCCAGCTTTAAGAGAAATGAGCCCAAAAATCAGGATGTGAACACTATACGAGTAATAGAGTTACTATCCCTGCACAAAATGCTAATATGGTCGCATGGAGACCACATGCAGGTTTTCACTTAGTCCTGTCCACTGATAAATTATGCGGCTGCTCTCATCTGCTCTTTGAATTGATTTCAGTCATTTCCAGAGCCTTTAACCCACTCCATCACTCCATCCATCACCATTGTTGGAGAGAAAAAATGAACAAGTATCAATGAACAAGAGGTATGGTGAAGACTAGTGCTATTTTATGTACTCTGGTTTTATTCATATTTTCCTAACATTTGCTGGCAGGCTGCTAGAGAACTAAACAGACTAATCAGCATTTTTTTCGGGTAAAGTCTGGTCTTCTCATCCCACTCACAGCACACTGGACAACTGATTTAATTAAACAGATGTCTTTCCTCCTACTCACCCTGATGGACCATCAACTCATCAATTCATTGTGTTAGGACAAACCAACACGCACACGCACGCGCACGCGCACGCGCACGCGCACGCACACGCACACGCACACACACACACACACACTTCCATGTCGAAAAAAAGTCAGCATAGACAAGTATCAAGACAACTCGCAGACCGAAGGGGTCAAGAAGGTTCATGCCTTTAAAAATGTGAGAGTATTTCCAAAGGACTGAGTTGATGTCTTTGTTTTTCGTTGTTTGTCGTTTTTCTATCCCTAAGAATAGTAACAGCCTAACTAGACAAAATTCCCGGGAAATTTTGAAGTGCCACGGACTACTGCCGGATGATCGCGGGGCTTATTTGCACCCATGAAGGTCAAGGACTCGATACTTAGTCATTTGACACCACCCATGACTCTCTATGTCAAACCATTCAAAAGTTATTACAGAAAATATGTAATAGGCTAATAGAACCGCTAACAAGACCGCTAACGGGACCGCTAACGGGACCGCTAACGGGATAGCTAACAGAACCGCTAACGGAACCTCTAACGGGATCGCTAACTGAACCGCTAACGGGATCGCTAAAGGGATCGCTAACGGGACAGCTAACGGGACCGCTAACCGAGCCGCTAACGGAATCGCTAACCGAGCCGCTAACGGAACCGCTAACGGAACCGCTAACAGAACCGCTAACGGGACCGCTAACGGGACCGCTAACGGGACCGCTAATGGGATCGCGAACGGGACCGCTAACGGGACCGCTAACGGGACCGCTAACGGGACCGCTAACGGGACCGCTAACCGAGCCGCTAATGGGGTCGCTAATGGGGTCGCTAACGGGACCGCTAACAACCGCTAACGGAACCGCTAACTGGACCGCTAACAGAACCGCTAACGGGATCGCTAACGGGATCGCTAACGGGACCGCTAACGGGACAGCTAACCGAGCCGCTAACGGAATCGCTAACCGAGCCGCTAACAACCGCTAACGGAACCGCTAACGGGACCGCTAACGGGACCGCTAACGGGACCGCTAATGGGATCGCTAACGGGACCGCTAACGGGACCGCTAACGGGACCGCTAACCGAGCCGCTAATGGGGTCGCTAATGGGGTCGCTAACGGGACCGCTAACAACCGCTAACGGAACCGCTAACTGGACCGCTAACCGAGCCGCTAATGGGGTCGCTAACGGGGTCGCTAACGGGACCGCTAACGGGACCGCTAACCGAGCCGCTAACGGAATCGCTAACCGAGCCGCTAACAACCGCTAACGGAACCGCTATCGGGACCGCTAACGGGACCGCTAATGGGATCGCTAACGGAACTGCTAACGGGACCGCTAACGGGATCGCTAACGGGATCGCTAACGGAACCTCTAACGGGATTGCTAACTGAACCGCTAACGGGATCGCTAAAGGGATCGCTAACGGGACCGCTAACGGGACCGCTAACCGAGCCGCTAACGGAATCGCTAACCGAGCCGCTAACAACCGCTAACGGAACCGCTAACGGAACCGCTAACGGGACCGCTAACGGGACCGCTAATGGGATCGCTAACGGGACCGCTAACGGGACCGCTAACGGGACCGCTAACCGAGCCGCTAATGGGGTCGCTAATGGGGTCGCTTATGGGGTCGCTAACGGGACCGCTAACAACCGCTAACGGAACCGCTAACTGGACCGCTAACAGAACCGCTAACGGGATCGCTAACGGGATCGCTAACGGGACCGCTAACCGAGCCGCTAACGGAATCGCTAACCGAGCCGCTAACAACCGCTAACGGAACCGCTAACGGGACCGCTAACGGGACCGCTAATGGGATCGCTAACGGAACCGCTAACGGGACCGCTAACGGGACCGCTAACGGGATCGCTAACGGGATCGCTAACGGGACCGCTAACCGAGCCGCTAACAGGATCGCTAACGGGATCGCTAACAACCGCTAATGGGACCGCTAACGGGATCGCTAACGGGATCGCTAACGGGATCGCTAACGGGACCGCTAACCGAGCCGCTAACAGGATCGCTAACGGGATCGCTAACAACCGCTAACGGGATTGCTAACGGGACTGCTAACGGGGTCGCTAACTGGACCGCTAACGGGATTGCTAACGGGATCGCTAACAACCGCTAGCGGAACCGCTAACGGGACCGCTAATGGGATTGCTAACGGGACCGCTAATGGGGTCGCTAATGGGACCGCTAACGGGGTCGCTAACTGGACCGCTAACGGGATCGCTAACTGGACCGCTAACGGGACCGCTAACGGGATCGCTAACAGGACCGCTAACAGAACCGCTAACGGGACCGCTAACACCGATAACACTACCATCCCATAATAAACACCTACTATCACATAATAATCACCTACCATCCCATAATAACACTAACATCCCATAAAAACACCTGCCATCCCATAATAACACTAACATCCTATAAAAACACCTGCCATCCCATAATAACACTAAAATCCTATAAAAACACCTGCCATCCCATAATAACACTAACATCCTATAAAAACACCTGCCATCCCATAATAACACCTATCGTGTGTGTGTGTGTGTGTGTGTGTGTGTGTGTGTGTGTGTGTGTGTGTGTGTGTGTGTGTGTTCATCTAAGGTTAAAAGGTCAGGGTTCAGATTTCTCCATTTTCAAGGTTATATTACATGAAGTCTGTACTGAGTGAGTCATGTGACCAGTTCTGGGTCAGCCTAATCAGTCAACAGCTGAGCTTTGGTTGCTAGGGGCAACAAGAACCTGATACAGAGGGAGCGGGAATGACTCAGCTGGATTTTCGGTTGTGACAAACCTGAAATCACTCCACTTTGCGCTCAAACCGTAGCTCTTAGCAGAAAAACGAAAACATTTTGAGAAACAGAGAACCTACCAGATTATCTAAATGTTATTTTCATACAGATATTCCTTAAAATGTGTTAGTAACGGCAATTCGAAAACAAAAGTGAGATTTTTTTTAAGAAAACTTCATTTAACATGGGACTCAATGGAGAGCAAGACAGGATTTGGCGTGTCTGTTGGGCCCCCCGTTAAAATTGTGTGCACACCACGCCTGTCAAAGTCACATTTTATGAATCACAACACCTATGTCTATATTCTGACCAAAAATTATCTGTCTACGTTTTACGGTTTGGCCGTGACCTCGAGTTACAAATAAGAAATCATGTTTTTTTTTCAGTGTAACTACACTCTAGCAAACTGACTCCCGTGCTCTAGATTTGAAAAAAAGTGATTTCCAGTCCTCGCTTGAGGGCTCATATCTTGAAAAGTGTACATTTTAGGAAAAAACAGTCCGGGGTTTGGAGAGAGAGGAGAAGTTTTCCTCCGTTTTGAAGTTTGAATGACGTTTCTACGTGCAAGTATGAGAAAGATATGTGACTCGGAAAAAAGGTGAATTTTGTCTTTTTTTTCTCGACATTCTCCCATCCGCTTTGAATGGGCCCATACAAATACATGGGGAAATCTCCCCATTAGTTTGGAAATTTGGAAATGTTTTTGCACTTCGTGCAAAAACCATTCGTGCCATCGTTCTGAAAATCCACAGGACTGTAGTTAAATTCAGGGCCTACAACTTTCTAAATCGGTTCAGAATTTTTCGAGTAACGGTGTGCGAGTGGTGAGGCCCCAAACTTCTCGCAATGCGTTCCGGATGGGGCAAAAAGCGCACGTTTGTGCACGTTGCGCAAAAACGTGCACGCCAATCGCTAATAAAAGTCATACCCATCGATTCCCGATTAAGGCGCACGTTTCTACGTTTTTACTTTTCGCGTTTTCTCAAAGCTGTGGGACTAGTTACGCGCCGAAGTTTTTACGGAAGAATAAATAAATAACTAGACAAAATTCCCGGGAAATTTTGAAGTGCCACGGACTACTGCCGGATGATCGCGGGGCTCGATACTGATTAATATACTGATTAATATGACATCATCCATGACTCTGTATGTCATACCATTCAAAAGATATTTGACTATAACGTATCAGCCAATAAGAAGAAGGGGCGGGGCTAATTTGCACCAATGAAGGTCAAGGACTCGATACAGATTCCAATGACACCACCCATGACTCTCTATGTCAAACTATTCAAAAGTTATTACAGAAAATATGTAATAGGCTAATAGAACCGCTAACAAGACCGCTAACGGGACCGCTAACGGGATAGCTAACAGAACCGCTAACGGAACCTCTAACAGTATCGCTAACTGAACCGCTAACGGGATCGCTAAAGGGATCGCTAACGGGACCGCTAACGGGACTGCTAACCGAGCCGCTAACGGAATCGCTAACCGAGCCGCTAACAACCGCTAACGGAACCGCTAATGGAACCGCTAATGGGATCGCTAACGGAACCGCTAACGGGACCGCTTACGGGACCGCTAACAGGATCGCTAACGGGATCGCTAACCGAGCCGCTAACGGAATCGCTAACCGAGCCGCTAACAACCGCTAACGGAACCGCTAACGAGACCGCTAATGGGGCCGCTAATGGGATCGCTAACGGGATTGCTAACGGGACCGCTAACGGGATCGCTAACGGGATCGCTAACGGGATCGCTAATGGGACCGCTAACCGAGCCGCTAACGGAATCGCTAACCGAGCCGCTAACAACCGCTAACGGAACCGCTAATGGGACCGCTAATGGGATCGCTAACGGAACCGCTAACGGGACCGCTTACGGGACCGCTAACAGGATCGCTAACGGGATCGCTAACCGAGCCGCTAACGGAATCGCTAACCGAGCCGCTAACAACCGCTAACGGAACCGCTAACGAGACCGCTAATGGGGCCGCTAATGGGATCGCTAACGGGATTGCTAACGGGACCGCTAACGGGATCGCTAACGGGATCGCTAACGGGATCGCTAATGGGACCGCTAACCGAGCCGCTAACGGAATCGCTAACCGAGCCGCTAACAACCGCTAACGGAACCGCTAATGGGACCGCTAATGGGATCGCTAACGGAACCGCTAACGGGACCGCTTACGGGACCGCTAACAGGATCGCTAACGGGATCGCTAACCGAGCCGCTAACGGAATCGCTAACCGAGCCGCTAACAACCGCTAACGGAACCGCTAACGAGACCGCTAATGGGACCGCTAATGGGATCGCTAACGGGATCGCTAACGGGACTGCTAACGGGATCGCTAACGGGATCGCTAACGGGATCGCTAATGGGACCGCTAACCGAGCCGCTAATGGGGTCGCTAACGGGACCGCTAACAACCGCTAACGGAACCGCTAACGGGACCGCTAACAGAACCGCTAACAGAACCGCTAACAGGACCGCTAACGGGATCGCTAACAACCGCTAGCGGAACCGCTAACGGGACCGCTAATGGGATTGCTAACGGGACCGCTAACGGGGTCGCTAACTGGACCGCTAACGGGATCGCTAACGGGACCGCTAACGGGATCGCTAACGGAATCGCTAACTGAACCGCTAACGGGATCGCTAACAACCGCTAACGGGACCGCTAACGGGATTGCTAACGGGACCGCTAACGGGGTCGCTAACGGGATCGCTAACGGGATCGCTAACTGGACCGCTAACGGGACCGCTAACGGGATCGCTAACAGGACCGCTAACAGAACCGCTAACGGGACCGCTAACACCAATAACACTACCATCCCATAATAAACACCTACCATCCCATAATAACACTAACATCCCATAATAACACTAACATCCTATAAAAACACCTGACATCCCATAATAACACTAACATCCTATAAAAACACCTGCCATCCCATAATAACACTAACATCCTATAAAAACACTTGACATCCCATAATAACACTAACATCCTATAAAAACACCTGACATCCCATAATAACACTAACATCCTATAAAAACACCTGACATCCCATAATAACACTAATATCCTATAAAAACACCTGCCATCCCATAATAACACTAACATCCTATAAAAACACCTGCCATCCCATAATAACACCTATCGTGTGTGTGTGTGTGTGTGTGTGTGTGTGTGTGTGTGTGTGTGTGTGTTCATCTAAGGTTAAAAGGTCAGGGTTCAGATTTCTCCATTTTCCAGGTATGAAGACTGTACTGAGTGAGTCATGTGACCAGTTCTGGGTCAGTCTAATCAGTACAGCTGAGCTCTGTTGCTAGGGGCAACAAGAACCTGATACAGAGGGAGCGGGAATGACTCAGCTGGATTTTCGGTTGTGACAAACCTGAAATCACTCCACTTTGCGCTCAAACCGTAGCTCTTAGCAGAAAAACGAAAACATTTTGAGAAACGGAGAACCTACCAGATTATCTAAATGTTATTTTCATACAGATATTCCTTAAAATGTGTTAGTAACGGCAATTCGAAAACAAAAATGAGATTCTTTTTAAGAAAACTTCATTTAACATGGGAGTCAATGAAGGGCGAGACAGCAACTGGCGTGTCTGTTGGCTCCCCCGTTAAAATTTTGTGTACACCACGCCTGTCAAAGTCACATTTTATGAATCACAAAACCTATGTCTATATTCTGACCAAAAATTATCTGTCTACCTTTTACGGTTTGGCCGTGACCTCGAGTTACAAATAAGAAATCATGTTTTTTTTTCAGTGTAACTACACTCTAGCAAACTGACTCCCGTGCTCTAGATTTGAAAAAAAGTGATTTCCAGTCCTCGCTTGAGGGCTCATATCTTGAAAAGTGTACATTTTAGGAAAAAACAGTTTCGGGTTTGGAGAGAGAAGAGAAGTTTTCCTCCGTTTTGAAGTTTGAATGACGTTTCTACGTGCAAGTATGAGAAAGATACGTGACTCAGAAAAAAGGTGATTTTTTTTTTTTTTTAACCTCCTCCCACCCACAGTGTGAAATGCTGCCCCATACAAATACATGGGAAAATCTCCCCATTAGTTTGGAAATTTGGAAATGTTTTTGCACTTCGTGCAAAAACTATTCGTGCCATCGTTCTGAAAATCCACAGGACTGTAGTTAAATTCAGGGCCTACAACTTTCTAAATCGGTGCATAATTTTTCGAGTAACGGTGTGCGAGTGGTGAGGCCCCAAAGTTCACGCAATGCGTTCCGGATGGGGCAAAAAGCGCACGTTTGTGCACGTTGCGCAAAAACGTGCACGCCAATCGCTAATAAAAGTCATACCCATCGATTCCCGATTAAGGCGCACGTTTCTACGTTTTTACTTTTCGCGTTTTCTCAAAGCTGTAGGAGGAGTAGCCGGACAAAGTTTTTACGGAAGAATATATAAATAACTAGACAAAATTCCCGGGAAATTTTGAAGTGCCACGGACTACTGCCGGATGATCGCGGGGCTTATTTGCACCCATGAAGGTCAAGGACTCGATACTTAGTCATTTGACACCACCCATGACTCTCTATGTCAAACCATTCAAAAGTTATTACAGAAAATATGTAATAGGCTAATAGAACCGCTAACAAGACCGCTAACGGGACCGCTAACGGGATAGCTAACAGAACCGCTAACGGAACCTCTAACGGGATCGCTAACTGAACCGCTAACGGGATCGCTAAAGGGATCGCTAACGGGACCGCTAACGGGACCGCTAACCGAGCCGCTAACGGAATCGCTAACCGAGCCGCTAACAACCGCTAACGGAACCGCTAACGGGACCGCTAACGGGACCGCTAACGGGACCGCTAATGGGATCGCTAACGGAACCGCTAACGGGACCGCTAACGGGACCGCTAACGGGACCGCTAACGGGATCGCTAACGGAGCCGCTAATGGGGTCGCTAACGGGACCGCTAACAACCGCTAACGAAACCGCTAACAGTACCGCTAACAGAACCGCTAACTGAACCGCTAATGGGATCGCTAACAGAACCGCTAACTGAACCGCTAATGGGATCGCTAACGGGATCGCTAACGGGACCGCTAACCGAGCCGTTAACGGAATTGC